>NC_090274.1:113543909-113773909 GCF_040414725.1 Anabrus simplex
AATGAAGATAATGCGAACTTTGTGATATGTCAAATATTTATACATTAGTCAAGATGGCGGCAGATTATCTGAACTGGGAATGCAGAAGGGTACGGAACCACAGTGCTGCCATCACTGGAGAAACTCTTCAACAAGGTATTAACTTCCCCTTTGCCTATCCGTGTTAAAATTAGCAGTGGCGGCTCGCAACAAAATTTTCAGGATTTTCACAACATTTTTCTTCACGCCTCTTCTTCCTCTTCCTTCCTTAATGGGGGCTCTTAATATTAGTTCCTATTTAGCGTCGACCTCTAAGATCTTTTGCTACCATGTTTTTCCTTCATTTCCACCTAGATATACCTGCTCCCTTCACAAAGATGCAGGTTGTTCTTATTGGATCTTCTTGGATTTTTTTTCTCTCTCTTCACCTGGTAGTCCTAGAGTGGAGAGTCTGATTCTACCCAGCGCCTCACATTCGAAAAGTATGTGTTCAGCTGATTCGTCTGCTTCATTGCATTTCCTACATATGTTGTCTCTTATTACTCCAATTCTATGTATGTGTTTTTTTTCAGATGGCAGTGGTGTCCTGTCAACAGTCTTACTACCCATCTTATATTTTCTCTGCTGAATTTCAGCAGTTCTTTAGTATGCTTCTTCTTTGGTCCTTTTATCAGTTCCTTTGCAAGCCTGCATCCTGAAGTATTTTCGAGTTCTCCATTTGTTTCTTTTGTACCCATTTTCCTATGTAGTGTCGGGCTTGTCCATAGGAAATCCCGCATACAGGTGTTGGGCCTACACGATGTGTTTCTGCCCCTTTCCTGGCCACTTTATCTTTCCTTTCATTTCCTTCTATAACTGCATGCCCTGGTACCCATATTATTTTGACAATGTTGTACTTTGAGAGCTTCAGGAGAAGTGAGTGGAAATACCAGACAATTCTGGATATTATCCGGACTGCTTCTAGTGCCTTAATGGCCGTTTGGCTGTCCTTAAATTCTTCACCCCTCAGTATAACGCAAATCAGTATGAAATAACCTACTTGCCTCCTAGAGGGTGGCGTCTTTTGTCACGCCAGGAGGTGTACTTCGGTGAAGGTGAGCGTCAGAGACATATAAAAGGAACGGTCCCTCTTAGTGAGGAGAATGGAAACCAGGAAAAAACGATTCTCAGGACAGCCGACGGTGGAACGAGACCACCACCTCCCGAACACAGAGCTGAAAAGCCGTGACCAGTGTTACTACTCTGCCCGGTGAAAGTAAATGCTGTATTATAGCGAATATTAAAGGATGCGAGCACTATTCTTGGTTTTTAGATAGCACGAAGTGACAACATGCAAAAAAAATTAGCGACCACATTTCACTTGAAACCATTCTCCGCTGACAACGTAAAGCAAACACCTGTCCAGAGTTATCTACTAGCGAAATCTTCTAATGCAATAGTAACTTCTGAGAGACAGCGGCTAACAGTAATAGGGGACGTGGCGGACGCTTGAGGTCAATTGTAATACTATCTCTGGTTTGAAGGTTGTACTCGAAAAGGCTTACCTTACCGTGCTCCTCGCCAAAAACAGTAGAGACAATACGCGACACTTCGGATTTCGCTTTGCTAAAATGGGAGACAATTCGACGGTGGCGCTCCTAGTGACTTCACCTGAACAAATCGCGCTAAATTCAAATATCAATGGAAATGTATATATGGAAATGGATAAATAAATTACGTCTAGAAAGAAAGTGTTATTGAGATATTAACTTCGAAGTTGCTAAAGCAATTCTGGATAAATGAATGAATAATTATTTAAAAGGTTATTATTCAAAGACTGAAATTAAACATATAAACAAGAAGTGAAATGGACTGGTGTGAAATGGCTTGATCTTTCATTTATGCATTACTTTTTTTAGCTTTAGCATTCCTGCCTGAACTTTTACGGTTGGATTTGTATTTTTCTCATTTAAAAACGTTGTATCATCACATTAAGACAGTTGTCAATAAAAATATCGGCACATTCCTTACACATATGATGCAATGAATTAACATTTAATAATAATAATAATAATAATAATAATAATAATAATATTAATAATAATAATAATGTTTTTTACGTCCCACTAACTACTCTTTTACGATTTTCGGAGAGCCGATTTGCCGGATTTTAGTCCCGCAGGAGTTCTTTTACGTGTCAATAAATCTACCGACACGAGGCTGACGTATTTGAACACCTTCAAATACCACCGGACTGAGCCACGATCGAACCTGCCAAGTTGGGGTCAGAAGGCCAGCGCTTTAACCGTCTGAGCCACTCAGCCCGGCGAATTAACATTTAATAGCTGGACAATTTTCCTCCAAACATGAAGCCTACTAACAGAAAGATAATCTATAAAATCCCGGCTTTAATCTGAGAAGAGGGATAAAGAAAGAAAAGTATGAAAATGTTGTCGATAGTGATGCTTTAAGGAATATTTATGTACAATTAGAGCAAAAATGTAACATACCCTTGGCTGTATTGTCGAGGATTTCTAAAGTCGCTGGCCTGGAAATGATCTGAACAGATCTTATAATTCTTATATAAGCGTAACGTCCCTTCTTTCTTGTACACCTTATCCAAATCCCTTCTGTGACATTTCAAAACCCACAGATCACACCTACAACAAGGTTAACTGCTGCACTATAGAATAAAATAGGCGTATTATAGTTGAAGCCAGATAAAATATGGGTCGAGCAGGTCAGAAGATTATGAAGTACTATAAAAATATCTTTGTCACTGGAAGAATATATATGCAAACACAATATTACTTACATGTTCTTGTCACGAGGGAACCTGAAGAACGACCGCGCATTTTTCTCTACTTCGTAATTACTGCAGCCAAACACAGCACAGCACAGCACATACCTTTCCTCTCATGTTAAGAGGAGATATCAAGGAATGACACACACTACTATTTATTTATGTCAACTCACTGAAAACGCATAAATAAGACCAAAAACTTCACACAAAAATACACGTGCTCTTATGAGAGAATCAGTACTGTTCAGGTCTATCCGCTAGAGAGAGCTCCAGTAGCTGTCCCTCGATATCTCGCTCAGTGTCGCGTATTGTCTCTACTGTATTTGTCCTCGCTTATGGGGATATTTGTGCATAAACCCTGACGTCATCTGCTTGCGCATGCGCATAGTCTTCAGGATCGTAGCACGAAATGCAGTGTGCTCCCTGCATTGCCAGTCAAAATGGAGTTAGTGTAAGGGTGTTTCGATATACAGCCGAACATCCATTACTCGAGTTTTCAGTATCTTGAAGTAACTTAAATTTCCCGCCCGTTTGTCCTATTCTTCGCGTGTATTTATTCGAAATTTACTCGAAATTCGGTTACACGAATTTCTCGACTTCTCGAAGCAATCATTTCCTCCCTCGAAGCAAATATATATACTCTTTAACTCGAATTTTATGCAATACAGCATTTGTGGTTTGTGAGCAACAGTTATTAAGTAAAGAAAGGGTTACAGTGATGCTGAGGGCTAATATGACGGGAACCGAAAAACTAAAACCTCTAATGATCAGAAAATCGGGTGTGAATCACGTACGAATGCAGCCCCCGAAGTCGCGGATGACAAGCTCCATTTACGATAAGTTTCAACGTGAAGCGAGGAGAGGTTAACAGTAACAAACAGAAGAGACTAATAAGCGAGTTATGTTTCTTGTTTCACTACTGTATATAACTGCATCCCGTATTCTAGAAGTTACTATAAGGGTCATAATGAAAGTGGTGGTGCCGTAAATAATGTTAAATATTTTAAAACATTTTTAAAAATTAATGTATTCAGTATAAGCCCGTGCTATACATGCTCAAAAACGGTTATGTCTCTATCTCGAAATTCGATAACTCGAAATAAAGTTTAGGTCCCGAGGTGATTCGAGATATCGAGGTTCCGCTGTAAGTCGAATGTTTTCGATCGATTGCTGGAAACAGGGTGAAACAAAGGAAACGATTATCCATTAATATGTGAATATGCATGAGAACCGGGTGTTGACGTGCGCCGCCACTGGAGATTACTGTGAACCGGAGTTCAACCAATCAGAAACAGTTTCTGATAAAAGTGTTCGGAAAGTAATTACGACAGCGTAAAATTGTAATTTTCCGTATTCCTTTGAGTCTGGAAAGAAGGCAAATATGCCATAGTAATAAAGTAAATTTTTATTACAGGAACTTATACATACATTTCTGGATTCAGAAAAAGGCTTGGCTGCTCTCTTTAAAGAAGTGGGTGCCCTCAAAGCTCCGCTCATGAGTATAAGGTGCTGTTGAACAGACATTTAACGTAAATAAATGACTGCTACGGTCTCCTTGTTAAGCTTGTTGACCCTTAGTCAGGTCAGTCAAAGTGTTCACAAAGCGCGCGGATCGTAACAATCAAGTTATCCGGGTCACGCAGATGGAAAGCGCGCACAGAAGAATTCAATGCATTTCCGTACCATTTCTGGCTGTAGGGCGAGCACATTGTGTTATTGCTGCGGTTCCTTCACTGATGACGTATTGTGACAAATTGTCCTGAAAATTAGAACGTGTTCCCCGTACTGGAACCATCCGCGGTGCAGGAGCAGGAGAAAGGAGGAAAGGTTGCGACCTCTGGACATTCTGTGGCTAAATGGACATAAGGAGGCTATGAAGGAGTCAGGTCTATAGTACTCACCAGGTAAGGGTACACACTAAAAGGCAAATATCGCTACCCTGTTCTCTTTTTTTAAAGGCACATCAGTGCTGCCAACATGACTAGTTACATATTGAAATCACAAGACATAACCAAACACAGTAGAGACAATACGCGAACACTCTGCGAGATATCAAGGGACAGCGATTAGAGCTCTGTCTAGCGGAGTAACCTGAGAGTTACTGATTCTGTCATAAGAGCACGTGTATTTGTTTGTGAAGTTTTTGGCGATATTTTTGCGTTTGGATTAAGTTGACATAAGTAAATAGTAGCGTGTGTCATTTGTTTATATCTCGTGTCAATATGAGTGGAAAGATATGTGCTGCGTTTGGCTGCAATAACTATGAATTCGCGGTCTTTCTTCCGTTTCCCTCGTGACAAGAATATGTAAGTAAATACTGTGTTTGCTTATATATTCTTCCACTTACAAAGATATGTTTATAGAAGGCCTATTTCCTAAACTTCTGACCTGCGCGACCCATATTTTAACTGGCTTAAAATGTAATAAGCTTATTTTATTGTATTAGTGCAGCAGTGTTTTTGTAGAAGTGATCTGCGGGTTTTGATTTAATTGAAAACTGCATGTGCATATGTGTGTGGCTGGTTGTGTTTCAAGTTACCCCATTTGGAATGCCGTAATGCGTTGTCAAGCACTGAAGAAAATATGGGTGATTTAAGAAATGTGATGACGAAAATTTTCTTTACCCTAATGCAATAGCAAGTATTGCTTATAGGGAAATTTTGAATGTTTTTGCGGCTAAATTTATAGATTTTCTTTCTGTTAGTAGGCTTCAAGTTAAAAGGAAAATTGCCCAGCTCTTAAATGTAAATTCATTGAATCATGTGTGTAAGGAATGTCGCGATATTTTTATTGACAAGTGTCCTAATGTGATGTACAATGCTTTTAAATGAGAAGAAAAAAGTCAAATCTATTCGTGAAAGTTCAGGCAGGTATGTTAAAGCTAAAAAGTAATGCATGAATGAAAGATCAAGCCCTTTCACAACATTCCATTTCACATCTTGATTATATGTCTAATTTCAGTATTTAAATAATAACCTGTTAAATAATTCTTCATTCATGTATCCAGAATTGCTGTAGGAACTTTGAAGAAAATATTTTAGCAACACTTCATTTCTAGGCGCAATTTATTTATCCATATCCGGATATACATTTCCATTGATATTTGAATTTAGTGCGAATTTTCAGGTCACGCCACTAGGAGCGCCACTTGCGAATTGTCTTCCATTTTAACAAAGCTAAATCCGGAAGTGTCGCGTATTGTCTCTACTGTATTTGACATAACCATCAACAAACTAACCTCAACGTAAGAACCAATAATGGAGGTTCCCTTACCCAAGTATATTATCAATCAAGTCGGTTTTCAAGCTCGGTGAGGAATTAACGGAATACACACACTCTCTCTCAGCCTCACTCAGTTGAATGTTATATATGCCTGCCTTTATTTTGATATACGCATTATTACTATATAACCATATTCTTCGGTGTTTGTCTTGTGTAAAAAATTCAGCTCCCTTCTTGAAATTTGCTCTTACTTGTGAGACTGAAGAGAAACCACGCTGTGTTAATCTACACAAGCAAATATATTACATGTACATATTCGTAAGTCAGGAAGAATACACACACGCTAAGTCTGCAAACCGTACCAAAGTCGTGACAAGACAAGGTTAGGTTAAGTTAGATTATAATGAAATTTCCTTCCAGTTCAGCTGAACTGACCTTTATAGAGGAGGTAATGTTGCTTTCCTTCTCGGAGGAGTTCTTGCAGATTTTTCTTGCTTCTTAGACATTCTAATCGATTTCTATAAGTACTGTAAGTACTGGACGAAATAACACCGTAATTCACAAAATTTCACATCAACTACGTTATTAAATTCTACTTACCTGCTAGTACATCCAATCAATAAAAGTAAATTTCCACCTGTTTGATACTACATAGATGAAATTATAGAGAATGTTTTCTTCTCAAAAATCACCATACAGTATACTAAAAACATTAGCAGCTATTTAAGCGAATAGGGAATTGTTTTACATTAGGTTAGATTCATCTTCCCTTCCCATTTCACCGCCCCACCCAATCCTGCTCACATATTTAATTATTTTTAACTTTTAAAATTAATATTGTTTTAAGCATAACAAGGTACGTTTAAAGATGATTTTTGAGAAGAAAAAGTCTATGCAATTTCAGCTAAGCAATGTAATGTACCTGAAGATGTTCTTAAGGAATGAAACATGTTCTACTAATAATTAATTTGATTAAACCAAATATATAGTGTATAACAGGTGGAGGTTTACTTTTAATGATTTAATGTAAATAAGATTCGATGTGGGAAATGAAGCTGATGTCTTGCATTACCTGGTATTACCCAAACAGATTTGCAATCCCACAGAAAAAAATATGGTTTCATTACACCCGCAAATGTAACACTAGTGATTTTAACAATACGGCAGTGACGATGTAATTCTTTCAAGTCGCCAGAAAAACCATGAGTGCCAACGTTCAGGATTAACAATAACCGTAAGACGTCGTATCGGCAAGTAGGGTCCCTAAATTGTACGGTTAGTGACACTGAATCGAACGCAACGCAACGCAACAGTTAGAAAATAACAAAATCTCTACCTTCACTATTAACAGTCGGATCAATGCCAGAATACAAATTATTTCATGTCTAACTTCCTCAGGCTTCTTCACTCCCTTATATTTTTCCCATGCTCCTTTTTTTTTCTTTACAGTATTTCTCATTTTTCTTCTGGTATTGAACTATTTCCTCTACAAATTTCTCGTTTCTCTTCCCATACTTCTCCTCTTCCTCCTCCTCCTCCTCTCGTCCATCCCATCTTTCTTTCTCTTCTTCTGTTACAGTTGCTGATAACTGATTCAAGGGAAAGTACAACATCGCAAAAATGTCTTCTGAACGTTAATACTGAATAATAATAATAATAATAATAATAATAATAATAATAATAATAATAATAATAATAATAATAATGTTATTTGCTTTACATGCCAATAACTACATTTTCCGGTTTCGAAGACGCCAAGGTGCTGGAATTTTGCCGCGCAGGAGTTCTTTTACGGCCAGTAAATCTACCGACACGAGGATGACGTATATGAGCACCTTCAAATACCACCGGACTGAGCCAGGATCGAACCTGCCAAGTTGGGGTCAGAAGGCCAGCGCCTCAACCCGGCAGTCCAGTTGTACTTCCTCTTAAGGCTACACTGCGGAGATAAAAATATATATTTACCGAAAGCATGGATTTTCACGAAACTTTGTGGGAATGTCACCCACATAAAAGTAGGGATATCACGAACATATTAGGTAGATAATACTTCGTTTAAAAGCACCACTTTACGTATCGATTTTTCTGTACATAATTTATATAAGGAGATATATCGTACTAAAGTTTGTGTAATTTTTACGTTCTAAAATTTTGGACTTAAAAATCCCTACTACTTGAACAATTCTGCAATTGAAAATTCCATACGCAGGCTTCTTAATATAGCTGTAAATTTCACCAAAATGACCAAAATATCGATTTTTAATTCCGGAGTGTCGCCTTAAAATAACAGCCACCACACCAGATAGAAGACGGGAGGTTACGTCGTGTTCCGACTGTACATTCAAACCTACAAAAACTGGCTGTCGCAGAAGTAGACTTTCTTTGAAATAAGATGAAGGCATCGTTGCAGGTGGTACGAGTCTACAGTTTACGAATGTCCTCTCATTCGGAGAATGTACAGTATAATATTAAATATGTTGGGTGTACAATCCCGGACACACTTTCTCTGAACGATTGTGCTACAGTACGGAAGTCCTGGTCGCGATGATTCACGCGGTGTCCGATAACAAGTTTCGTCACTCGCACTCATTGTGTCCAACTACCATCGTCACACTCATTCAGTAGTAATCAGGACTTGACTTTCACAATGGAGCGCCTTCCTTATCCAACCCTACAGACGTTTACTCTCCTTTCATGGCGGGGTTAACATATTACCCGTTTTTACCGGGTACAACCGGTTGTTGCGACCGATTCCCTAACCCCTCGTGTCCTGCTCCATGGCTAAATGGTTAGCGTGCTAGCCTTTGGTCAAAGGGTCCCAAGTTCGATTCCCGGCAGGGTTGGGTTTAACCATCAATGGTTCATTACACTAGCACGGGGACTGGGTGTATCATACTTTCATTCTCATCACGACGCGCATGTCGCCTACGGGCATCAACAGCACCTGGCGAGCCGAACGTGTCTTCGGACACTCCCGGCACCATTTCATTTATTTCCCTAACCCCTCGTTCGTTCAATTTTGCTAGTTCCCGGAGTTTTTTCGTCTACTATCAAATTATTTAATATATTTATCTCTCTTTCTTAATCTGTTTACCCTCCAGGGTTGTTTTTTCCCTCGGACTCAGCCAGGGATCCCACCTCTACCGCCTCAAGGACAGTGGTCTAGAGCGTGAGACTTTGGGTCGGAGAAACAACTGGGGAGGAGGACCAGTACTTCACCCAGGCGGCCTCACCTGTTTTGCTGAACAGGGGCCTTGTGGGGGATGGGAAGATTGGAAGGGATAGACAATGAAGAGAGAAGGAAGCGGCCGTGCCCTTAAGTTAGGTACCATCTCGGCATTTGGCTAGAGAAGTGGGAAACCACGGAAAATCTCTTGGAGGATGGCTAAGGTGGGAATCGAAACCCCCTCTAATCAGTTGATCTCCCCAGGCTGAGTGGATCCCGTTTCAGCCCTCGTACCATTTTTCAAATTTCGTGACAGACCCGGGCCTCTGGATGTGGCAGCTTATCGCACTAACCACTAGACCACATAGGCGGACTCTGTAAATAATACATGTTAACATTTTGCTGGCGTGAGATACTAAACTAAATGATGCGGTAGTTTTCACACTTATCAGCACCGGTTTGCTTGGGAATATGTATAACAACCTTCCCCATGTAGTGGTACTAATCACAGGTAGTGTAGACTCACACACCCCCACCCGCTACAATAACACATCGAGATACACGACATAATTACAAATACCTACCTGACTTACCTCTCCATAAATTGCCATAGATGGACTCGAACGAACTACAACAGTTCGGAGCTGGACCCGCGCGTAGATAAAAAGGGAAGAGAAGGACAGAAAGGCAAGAACCCATAACCCCCATGAATAAAAGAATGGATCAAGAAGAGGGTTTATTATCAACGCACAATACTAAAATGAAAAGAAGAAAATGAGAAGCTGCTTTCAAAAGTTACTTACATAACTGCAGGCAAAATGCCTATCGAGTAGGACCTTGTTCAACAACATAGTAGGTTTCTGTATTTCTCGGCGGGAGTGCACACAGTCGCCCAATTCAATTCAGTACGACCACATACGTGCATGAAAATGTGACGTGGAACACGTTACCAAAGGAACCAGAAAATGGAACCAGCATGAGATATTATAACCGTATAAATACGAACCGCGCACTTATCAAAAGTTAGTATTCCTGTGCTCCGAACGAGCGTCAACTCGATGCTTGCGCGTCACAACAACAATGACAAAAGCACAGCCTCCCAAAGGAGCAGAAGCAGTATTCAACAGGATGTTGCCACAGTTACAGAAACAAAACACAAGCGCCGACAATAGAGCAGATAACGGCCTAGAAATACAAAATAGCACATCACACAGGCCCAAACCGGCCAAGTAAAACGAAAGCAGAAAAAGACAAATTAAAATTACGAGATACGGAGAGTAGGATAAACCGCACTCAGGCAGACAGCACAGGCACGCACACATACACACGGACAAGAACAGAGACCCAATATAAAAATCGACCCAGACAAGGCACGCGACGTATATGTTCGCGCAAGATGGCGACGGATATCATGGACTCACGAGCTTGGTTCCAACACCACAGATACAATGCTGGACCGCCGCAAAAATAGGCAAGGCTGATCCAAATATAATCGTAGCAGTCATAACTTCGTCGACCCGCTACCCGGGACATCCAAATTGCCTGACGTGGACAAACATGGATTAAACCCCGTAGCGTCAAATCGTACAATATACCAATGCTCAACCATGATTCAAAACGACGAGAAAACGGAAGTGCATGGTTTCAAAACCCACAAACACACAGACCCAAACAAACAGATAGGTAGATGCCACTCTCCGCTCTCGCGCGTGTGAACACAAAGAAAGAAAAAATTTAAAACACACACAAAATAAATTAACAAAGAGCCCGCAAAGACAGGTAATAAAAGACTACGGAAATGCAATCCCATGGAACCGTTCTTGTAACTATGGCACGTGAAATAAAATAAAATACCTGGGAGCAGGACATCCGAAATAACATATTTACATCAATCAGAATAACGACTCCCAGCAGAGAGCCGAGCGTAGAAATAAGTCAATCCAAGATAGAAGTAATTCGTAGATCAAGAAGCACATTTTAAATCCCAGTTTGATCATCATTTTCGATCCCTCCATTGTTGGTTTCGTTGCCTGCGCTATAATACAAGGCCTTGAAATGCACTCGTGGAAACGGGTTGCTTCCTAGTTCACCATTCAGCCGCTAGGATCGCGTTCTTGCCCCCTTGTGTTCGCATGGCCGTATATGTCAATAAGTAAATTATATCCTAAATAAAAAGAACTGAATGTTTTTGCGAGTATTGACAGTACTTTATTTATAGAGCGGTGCTGCATTGGCTTGGATATGTCAGTGAAGTTTCAAAACTTTCCTTTTTCAGGGGCTTCTTATCAAGTTTCAAAACTTTCCCTCTTCTACTTGAGTGGCTCGAAGCAATGTTGTCTAATAGAGGTCTCAGAAATTTTCATAGTAGAAAAAGAGGTGGTTTGTCGCCTTTACACTTTCCACACTTAATTTCACTGCTGAACATGTCTTTCGAAAAAATAAACGTACACCTTTTAGTAACTCTCTTCAGGGCAAGCGGAGGTGACAAATTCCGTCGTTCACAGCAGAAGTGCCACAGACGATGATTTTCGGTATCTGAGGGCTCCTCGGTCTTGAAAACGAATAAGACACAATGTTGGACTTTGAGTAGCTGGAGAAGAGATATGTTCTAAACAGCCTTTACAGTCTGTTTTTTTCTTTTGTCACACGAACCATAATGTCATTGTATTCCGCTTGGCGTCTTAGGTAGCTGAAGAAGAGCTCGATGTCATAGCTCGTTAGGTTCCTCGTCAATGCATAATGCAAATATATACTTATGAGGTATTTTACTCAGGTCACAGTGGAGTGGGTAGTCAAGATCTATGCCTGATGCATTTCTCTGATGAATCTTTTTCTAATTTCTCTGACTGCATTTGAAGTTTCTTAATATATGACAGGAAATCATTAATTAACCAACTGAGGAGTTCATCTTCAGTCCTAAAAAATGCTTTATTTGCTAGTGGCTTTACGTCACACCGACACAGATAGGTATTATGGCGACGATGGGATAGGAAAGGCCTAGGAGTTGGAAGGAAGCGGCCGTGGCCTTAATTAAGGTACAGCCCCAGCATTTGCCTGGTGTCAAATTCACGGATAATCATCTTCAGGGCTGGCGACAGTGGGATTCGAACCCACTATCTCCCGGATGCAAGCTCACAGCTGCGCGCCCCTAACCGTACGACCAACTCGCCCAGTTAAACGATACTCGTTTGTTCTCGTTCCTGAATATGTCCCATGTGAGGTGTTGCAGACGTCATGCGCATCGAACAATTTAATAAAATGGTCCATAAAACAAATGGCTTATTTTAAACTACATTTAATGCTCTCGGGACAAACCACCTCCATACTTTTCAAACCAGCGATTGTTTTGGGGAAAAACACACTTCTTTTTAGCTCTTGCTACATTCATTTTCGCCAAATTTGTTGGGCAAATTTCCTAATTTAAGATTTCTGAGCTTGAAGATGCCTCTCAAATGATCGCCGGTCATGGTAGCATTGTTTACAAAAAAAGTCCAGTGACAAATTTTGGGATCGCCCAATTCTTATGACGTAACTCGGATCAAAACTTAGGAACAGAGGCCTACTTCGATCAGTTTGAATTCGTATCTCATGCGTAATACTTCCTCTGTATAATGTTTCGAACATTGAACATTCACTGGAAACTTGTGAAACGAAATTCCACTACCTTTAATTTCTCGTGAATAAACCATGACTGGAACTGCGAATGCTTAACATCAGACGAATACATAATACATTCACAACCATCTCAGTTAATGAACACGTTTAAAGGCGCGAATCTGGTAGACAGGCGGCAAGAAAGCGATCCTAGCGGCCCGGCATTGAACTTCAGTGTAACCACTTCCATAGCGTTTTACGGGCTCTATTTTCAGGCCTTGTATTATAACGTAGGCAACGGTTGGTTTCATGAGCATACCAACTTAACACTCGGGAAGCGAGAGACATCTTCAAAGAGAAACTATAAGTTTCACGTCACATTTTGGTAATGGCGACAACGACAGTCACGGAGAAGTAAAAATAAGGAAGTGTATAACCAAGGCAGGCTTGGTGCGGCACAAGACCCATGGTCGCACCACTCACAGGTAACTCACAGGCAGTGGCGGGCACTGAACCCAGCTACCCCAGCGCTGCTGGGGGGAAAAAATTGTGTATTTAAATTTTCTTATTATTCCTTAGAAGGTTTCTTTGTGAAGTAAAGAAAAAGATACAGCTGTCTCGATAACACACTCACTCTATCGCAGTCCAGGTCTCTCCAGCGACCTGTGTTGCTTTGCTGGTGCGGAGGAGAGCTACCCCAAGGATATTCAAGTCGCTTGGTTGAGCTACAAGCCTGTTTCTCTTGGGAAGGCGGAGTAATAGCTGTTGGCCTCGCAGCGTCTTGCGCCGGGGGACCAAGCTAGGTTGGGTACATGTTAGTTAACACACCGCCACACACCAGAGACAGCAAGAAAAAGTATTGTAGCCACTTGGACATAGTCTTGCTAGTAATAAAGCCATTTTATGAAATCAATTGTAATATTTATTTTATTTTTGTATTTCGGCATGTATGAAGTTCTTGGGAGCACGTGTATAGGATGTTTTTGAATCCACACCGAAAAATAATTGGTTGCCCAGCGAGAGCACAGAGCGAAGCGCAAAGTACAAAACATTTTGTATTTGGTTGCTTTGTATGATGGTATATTGTGTCCGGCTCCATGGCGTGCTGGCCTTTGGTCACAGGGGTCCCGGTTTCGATTTCCGGCAGGGTCGGGAATTTAAACCATAATTCCGCTGGCTCAGGGGCTGGGTGTATGTGTCGTCTTCATCATCATTTCATCCTCATCACGACGCGCAGGTCGCCTACGGGAGTAAAATCGAAAGACCTGCATCTGGCGAGCCGAACTTGTCCTCGGACACTCCTGGCACTGAAAGCCATACGCCATTTCATTTTCATGGTATATTGTGAATGCTTGTAGCGTTCGTCTTGGATTATGAGTGAAGTTTTCGTGAGTTCTGTGACATTCTTCGTGAATAGGCTATAAGAGTGATGTTCGTCGTGAGGAACATTTTCTCTCGTATGTCGTTGTTCTACCTACTCCCAGTTCGACGACTGTAAAATACGTTCTAAATTTTAGGTCATTTAGTTTTTTTAAAACAAAAAGTTAGCCTCAGCATATTTCTGTGAAAACAATAATTGTACTATTACAATGCGTCAGCAGGTGAAACTGTAAGTAAAATATTTAAAATGTGGTGTAGCTTATGATGGTGCCGTCACTGCCGTGAATACCAATTTGGAAATATGTGAGAGTCTGTGGTTGAAAGTATTCTAGTGAGTTATATTTCCTAAGTTCTTTAATAGCTGAATTGTTTTATCATTGTCTGAGCTGTTTGCTTGTTATACTGCCACTTAGTTATCGAGTGAGTCTATAAAACGGTAATGTTGGCTTTAGAGAGAATGGTGGAGCTGTGATTGGTTTTATTTCCATTTTTATAGCTGCGGTAACGAATGTATTCACCGCACGCCACTGCCCACAGGTGTTGCTAAATTTGGACGTGGCTTAAAACCAGCTTGGGAGCACCATTCAAGCAAAAAAATTGTTGACCATGAGAGAGATTTAAACACGGAGCTTCGAGCTGACAGGATAGCGCCTTCCCAAGTACGCTACGGTGTGTTTATGTTTTGATGCTAATTTCTCGGCATGGCCGTCGTGCAAAGCTCTTTGAATTCGATTTGATTCGCTAACTTCACCAGCTGATAAAATTACAGCGGTGCGAGATTTCAGTGTGACCAACCCTCTAACCTTGTGTCCTCCGTGTTTATACTTGCGCAGTAGACCACATTTCATTCTACGGATAGCTGTACTATGGCAAGCCAGATAACGATCTCTCCGTTATTCCAAGGTCTTGTGTCTCTGTTCACGACTCAAGGTCATTGTCTTCAAAGGGTCAAGGCTTGTTGTTAGCCAGCTGACTGTAGCAAGGCCGCTATGCTCTGTATTTCTCAGTAAGATCGAGCTCCTGCCATTGGATCTAGTGTTTTACTCGAGATCCAAACCACTTTCCACGAACATCAGTCGCATTTCGAGGCTTGGGTAGTAACGACATCCTTCGCTCCTCATTTATTTTAGAATGACGAGAAATACACACAGGTAGTGGTGGTGGTTATTGTTTTAAGAGGTAGTACAACCGGGCAACGATTCCTCTATTCACTGGCGTAACGTGTTTTTTTTTTTGTATTAACGTTACTCTTTCTTACATCCCACTAGCTCCTCTTTTTTATGGTTTTCTGAGACGCTGGGGTGCCGGAATTTAGTCCCGCAGGAGTTCTCTTACGTGTCAGTAAATCTCCGCACACGAGCAGACGTATTTGAGCACCTTCAAATACCACCGGAATGAGCCAAGTTGGGGTCAGAAGGCCAACGCCTCAACCGTCTGAGCGATTCACCTCGGCTGTCTATCATCATAATAGAGGGATAAACTTCAGTGGTGCCCTTTTGAAGATGCAAACAACCTCCTGGCTGATGACTTGACATGCATAGTCAAAGATAGCCTATCAATATCCTAGTATAGTCACCAAAGATCTTAGAAAGAAAGTACGAGAATAAATCATCCAGTAACTGGATACAGACTGGAGGAAAAGTGAATACACACTCTTCTTGAAACTTGAGCGAACTTTCACACTTTAACTTCTTCGGTTTTAATAGGTTATCCCTGATAAAGCGTGCGTAGTTCTCGAATTATGTCGAACACAGTTTCCCTTTAATATTCCCGCTACTCTGCTGCATGAGTTTTTCTGAGAATGCTCCGATGAGCAATAGCAGGGAGACATTACCATACCTGGGAACTTTCCCTCCGGAGGAAGTGTAAGCGGAAATATAACTGTAACAAGTACAGTTCTAAATGAATGAGAAAATACAGGTCACAACCTAATAAACGGATTGTCAAACGCTCTTCCATCTGTCGTCAGAAGAATTTTGAAGGAAGGAAGGAAGGAAGCACCCAGATGAACTGGACACTATGGACTTGAAATCATGTGAAATTAGTCCTTAAAGTCATGCAAAAAATTAATTCTTAAATAGGATTTTTTTCAAAAGGTTCCACCAATTCAATACTTAAAATAGACCATTTAACAATTAAATAGTCATGCGTAAAACTAGAACACGTTTCGGATTTCTTGTGGCCATCCTCAGGTAGATTCTATTACATTTTTAATCACATTACACCGACGCGTTAAAAACATGATAAAATTAACACACATGATGTTAATCAACGATTTTTACGAACTTTTAATCATCCAAAAAGTTTTTAAGCAACAATCACACATTTTATAGCATGTTGTTGTTTGAGTCATCAGTCCATAGACTGGTTCGATGCCACCCTGTCCTGTGCTAACCTTTACATTTCTATGTAACTGCTGTATCTTACATCTGCTCTAATCTGCTTCTCATCTTCATACCTTGGTCTACCCCTACCGTTCCTAAAGGCTATACATCCTTCAAAAGCCAACTGAACAAGTCCTGGGTGTCTTTAGATGTGTTATATCATTCTGTCTCTTTTTCTCGTCAAATTTAGCCAAATCGATCTCCTGTCAGCAATTCGATTCAGAATCTCTTCATTCATAATTCGATCTGTCCAACTCACCTTCAGCATTCTTCTGTAACACCACATTTCAAAAGCTTCTATCCTCTTTCTTTCTGAGCGAGTTATTGTCCATGTTTCACTTCCATACAATGTCACGCTCCAGACAAAGTCTTCAAAAACATATTTGTAATTCCCATATCAATGTTCCAAGTGAGCAAATTTCTTTTCTTAAGAAAGCTCTCCTTGCTTGTGCTAGTCTGCATTTTATGTCCTTACTTCTGCCATAGTTTTTTTACTACCCAAGTAACAATATTCATCTTTAAACAATAATTACAATACTCAACATGCAAGCGAATACACCAATGCACCCTACCTTTCCTCCCCAATTGTCTTCCCAATTAATATTTTTTAACTGTTGGGTTCGATTCACTGTCGCTAACCATACAGTTTAGGGACCATACTTGCAGATACGACGTCTTACAGTTACAGTTCGTCTCTCATGTTGGCTCTATGTAGTCATATTTTATGTACTGCCACTGCCGTGTTGTGAAAATCACTAGTGTTACATTTGCGAGCATAATTACATCATAGTTTTATTTTTTGTAGGATTGTAAAGCAATAATACCAGGTAAGTAGAATTGTGGAATGTTGGAACAATGTATTTCATAAAGTAGTTGGTGTGAAATGACGCAGCATTTTATTAATACGGTCTTATTTCGTCCAGTTCGTATGTGTAGAATTTAATTAGGGTCTCTAAGAAGCAAGAAAAATCTGCAAGAACTCTTCAGAAAAGGAAAGGAACATTACCACCTCTATTCTGTGACAAGTTTCTGACATAATGAGAATCAGTTGGAATAGAATGATATTAGGTTATCAGAACAAGGTGTTCCTGAGTGTAGGAATGAGCATGTGCTCGAGACTGTGAAACAGGTAGGAAAGGCTCCTGACATGGAAGTGAACGGACTATATGGTGGATGCATGCCACCGTCTGCCAAAGCAACCGAGTCAAGAGCACAGTGGAATTATTGTGAAGTTTGTGAGGAGATTTGATAAAGAGAGCTACATAGAACGTCGTAGAGTGAAAAGGAATCTGAGCACAAGGCACCTTGGGCTACCTGGAGACAGCTGGAGAGGCTGGCTCCGGAGAGGAGGAGATTGCTGGTAGCTGCACATCAGAAGAGAAGAGAAAAGGATTATACTTTCTTATGGGTAAGAAACAGAACAATAAAAATGCATAGAAATTAGGGCTCTCGTATTGTTTTTATTAATAATGAAATGAAATGAAATGAAATGGCGTATGGCTTTTAGTGCCGGGAGTGTCTGAGGATAAGTTCGGCTCGCCAGATGCAGGTCTTTTGATTTAACACCCGTAGGTGATCTGCGCGTCGTGCTGAGGATGAAATGATGATGAAGACGACACACACACCCAGCCCCCGTGTCAGCGGAATTAACCAATTATGGTTAAAATTTCCGACCCTGCCGGGAATCGAACCCGAGACCCCTGTGACCAAAGGCCAGCACTCTAACCTTTTAGCCATGGAGCCGGACATTAATAATGTTGATGATCTAGAAAAGATTTAGAAGGGGATGATAAAAAAGTATTGATAATTTATTATCACAATGTACGTGGATTGAAAACAAAATTAGATTTTTTTTTTTTTTTTTTTTTTGCTATTTGCTTTACGTCGCACCGACACAGATATGTCTTATGAGGACGATGGGATAGGAAAGGCCTAGGAAGTGTAAGGAAGCGGCCGTGGCCTTAATTAAGGTACAGCCCCGGCATTTGCCTGGTGTGAAAATGGGAAACCACGGAAAACCATCTTCAGGGCTACCGACAGTGGGGCTCGAACCCACTATCTCCCGATTACTGGATACTGGCCGCACTTAAGAGTGACTGCAGCTGTCGAGCTCGGTAGATATATTCAATGAGAACCTATTATGTAGTAATATAGACATGTGTATCTTAAGTGAAAAGCTGACTTGACTCTAGTGTGTATGACAGGGAGGTCAACAGTGGGCAGTACAGAGTGTACAGAGCCGATAGAGCCAGGGGTGGGACGGGGAGAGGAGGTGGTGTCCTCACAGCAGTCAAGAGCGGACTATCTGTCTTGAAAGTTGAGCAAGTAACGAGGGGTTTCGAAGGATTGCTTCTAAAATTACTCGTTCAAGGGAAAGTCCGGTATGTTTGCGGTATATACGTGACACCTTCTTCAAAGTTAGAGATGTATTCGGAGGTATTTGGATGGTTGGAATCTCACTATGAGATCCACGACAGTAATATAATAACTGCCGGAGATTTTAACATACCATCAATATGTGATAACAAAACAGATCTAAATTTAAATAGACAAACACAGGAGCTTAGAAATTTCATGAACGTATACAATTTGGCTTCGTATAGCTCTGTTCCAAATTGTAGTGATAGAACTTTGGATTTAGTGTTAATTAGTCGGTCGGTAACAAACGTAGCATGCATAAAGTGCGATGATCCCATACTGTCTGACGCCGCTCACCACCCCGCCCTGGAAATAGAACTCCAGGTCACTTCACATCGTAGAAAGAATATGGAGTCTCCCAAACGGCTTACAATTTCAGGAGAGCTGACTTTGAACGTCTGTACACTGAGCTAGGAAGTATAAATTGGGGAGCATTATACGAATGCACTGTTGTCGATAATTCAATAGACTGCTTTTACACTCGGCAATAAACGTATCGGTTCCTCGAACATGCAAGGCAATTTAAAATATTAAGGTCGGAAGTAAAATCGGCGATGAGATCAGCTTATAAAAGATATATAGCATCAGTAGAACATGATATATCAGGTAATACAAAATATTTTTGGGCTGATGTTAAAAATAAAAGAAAAGATAATGGCAATTACAATGCATTCAAATACGAGGATGAAATATTAGATAACGATCAGAATATAGCAGAAGGATTTTCAAATTTCTTCTATTCTGTATATGGTCCAGACACGGCGCAATATTTTTGTCCAAGCAATTCATGCGTTAATACAAACTGTTTAAATATCAGCGCTATAAACATAAAAAGACGTTGAAATGGCGATGAAGAAACTCAAACCAAAGTCATCCGCGGGGTCAGATCAAATTCCACCTTATGTAATTAAAGGTTGCATGGAGCATCTTAAGTACCCCCTTCTCTTCATTTACAATTTAATTTTCAAAACGTCGAAATTTTCATCCTTATGGAAAGTGTCGAGAGTGTGCCCAATATTTAAATCAGGAGACCCCACGCTGATTAATAACTACAGGCCGGTATCCATATTGTCAGCAGTAACGAAAATTTTTGAATTTGTACTGTATCTTAGAATATCGAATCACATAAGACCTTTAATATCAGAAAAACAGCATGGATTTCTTTCGAAACGATCTAATTTCACGCAGTCGGTATCCACAGCTCTCGAGCGGCGATCAGATGGATGTCATATTTAGGGATTTTGAGAAAGCTTTCGAGAAAATTAATCATGATATACTTTTTTAAAAATTAAATAATTTAGGGTTCTCTCATTCTTTGTTATGTTTCTTCTCTTCCTACCTTAGTGGAAGGAAACAATATGTGTCGTATAGAAGATTTAATTCTAAAGAATACGCGGTAAAATCAGGAGTAATTCAAGGGTCTAATTTGGGCCCGTTAATTTTTCTTGCATTTATAAATGATCTACCTGATCAAGTGATTTATTCTGATTGCCTACTATATGCCGATGACTTCAAACTATTCGAAGCCATTTCAACAATTAGCGACAATGAACATCTCCAATTAGACTTGAATAACACAACGGACTGGGCGATAGCAAATAAATTATATCTAAACATTCCAAAATGTGTGTCCATGTCGTTCACCCGAAGTAAAGCACCCTCCCCTACACTTACAAGTTAGGGTGCGATGACATGAGAGCCGTTAGAGAGTGGAAAGGCCTTGGATTATTATTAGACCGGGAGCTGACCTTCACTCCTCAGGTACAGAAAGTGGTCTCTGAAGCATGAAGAATTTAGGATTTGTGATAAGAAATGTGAAACCATTTAAAAACATAAAAACCTGTATTAAGTTGTACAACACCTTGGTCAGGCCAAAACTGGAATACGCGAGCGTGGTTTGGAGCCCTAGGTGCAAAATGCATGTGTATCAACTTGAAAGGGTGCAAAAGAAACAGGCTACTTGAAATATTTATATTTTAAAAGAACGTCACAATATTCTCAAATAAAAATCTAGAACATCTGCCCATCAAAATTCACCACTTTACAGACAATGTAGTATCTATGTATAACATAGCATCTCGGAAAAATAATGCTCTTGATTTCAGTACAAACATAGCAATATTTTGAAAAGAATTCATGACAGCAAGAAAGGCCATGTAATTGATCCCACAGTCAGACTGGAACATCACACCGTTAATGTCATAATAAGCAATGTATTATTTGATTTGTTTTGCGTTTCCAAATGTTAAAGCTGTAGACTGTATAGAGTGTTATTGTTATTAATTGTGATACTTTTATTTATATAGTTAAACTTTGTTCTTATGGCACTGTAGTATGTCTAGAAAGTAGTTCAGTTTTTCAGTAAAAAGGATTAGATTAAGATTAGCTTAGAATAGATGTACCTTAGGCTAGGTAATATTAAGTAATGATTATTTGTAAGTTCTCTGTGTATCACAAAAAATGCTGCTGTAATTGTGATTAAAATCCTGTGGCAAGCAATAAGTTAAATTAAATTAATGTTTAACGGCAAGTACACCTGGATAACCATCCTCTATTAACACCACTTATGTCACCGAAAACCTTCGGCGTGTGAATGCGACGTTAAGCCACTAGGGAAAAATATGTAGGTAATCCTAAAAACATTTGACACAAATGTAGCTAATCCTAAAATATTTGACACAATGTAGCTAATCCTAAAACATTTGACACAAATGTAGCTAATCCTAAAACATTTGACATAATGTAGCTAATCCTAAATATTTGACACAATGTAGCTAATCCTAAAACATTTGACATAATGTAGCTAATCCTAAAACATTTGACATAATGTAGCTAATCCTAAATATTTGACACAAATGTAGCTCATCATAAAATATTTGACACAATGTAGCTAATCCTAAAACATTTGACGCAAATGTCGCTCATCCTAAAACACTTGACACAAATGTAGCTCATCCAAAAACATTTGACACAAATGTAGCTAATCCTAAAACACTTGACACAAATGTAGCTCATCCCAAAACATTTGACACAAATGTAGCTAATCCTAAAACATTTGACACAAATGTAGCTACTCCTACAAAACTTTTGACACAAATGTAGTTAATCCTAAAACATTTGACACAAATGTAGCTACTCCTACAAAACATTTGACACAAATGTAGCTCATCCTAAAATATTTGACACAAATGTAGCTAATCATAAAATATTTGACACAAAAATAGCTCATCCTAAATATTTGACACAAAAAGTAGCTCATCCTAAAATAATTGACACAAATGTAGCTCATCCTAAAGTAATTGACACAAATGTAGCTCATCCTAAAAATTTGACACAAATGTAGCTCATCCTAAAACATTTGACACAAATGTAGCTAATCATAAAATATTTGACACAAAAATAGCTCATCCTAAAATATTTGACACAAATGTAGCTAATCCTAAAACATTTGACACAAATGTAGCTACTCCTACAAAACTTTTGACACAAATGTAGCTAATCCTAAAACATTTGACACAAATGTAGCTACTCCTACAAAACATTTGACACAAATGTAGCTCATCCTAAAATATTCGACACACATGTAGCTAATCCTAAAATATTTTACACCAATGTACCTAATCCTAAAATATTTTACACAAATGTAGCTAATCCTAAAACATTTGACACACATGTAGATAATCCTAAAACATTTGACACAAATGTAGCTAATCCAAAACATTTGACACAAATGTAGCTACTCCTACAAAACTTTTGACACAAATGTAGGTAATCCTAAAACATTTGACACAAATGTAGCTACTCCTACAAAACATTTGACACAAATGTAGCTCATCCTAAAATATTTATCACAAATGTAGCTAATCCTAAAACATTTGACACAAATGTAGCTAATCCAAAACATTTGACACAAATGTAGCTACTCCTTCAAAACATTTGACACAAATGTAACCCATCCTAAAATATTTGACACACATGTAGCTAATCCTAAAATATTTTACACCAATGTAGCTAATCCTAAAATATTTTACACAAATGTAGCTACTCCTACAAAACATTTGACACAAATGTAGCTAATCCTAAAACATTTATCACAAATGTAGCTAATCCTAAAACATTTGACACAAATGTAGCTAATCCAAAACATTTGACACAAATGTAGCTACTCCTTCAAAACATTTGACACAAATGTAGCTACTCCTAAAACGTTTGACACAAATGTAGCTAATCCTAAAACATTTGACACAAATGTAGCTACTTCTACAAAACATTTGACACAAATGTAGCTACTCCTACAAAACATTTGACACAAATGTAGCTAATCCAAAACATTTGACCCAAATGTAGCTACTCCTACAAAACATTTGACACAAATGTAGCTAAACCTAAAATATTTGACACAAATGTAGCTAATCCTAAAACATTTGACACACATGTAGCTAATCCTAAAACATTTGACACAAATGTAGCTACTCCTACAAATTATTTGACACAAATGTAGCTACTCCTACAAAACATTTGACACAAATGTAGCTGCTCCTAAAACATTTGACACAAATGTAGCTAATCCTACAAAACATTTGACACAAATGTAGCTACTCCTACAAAACATTTGACACAAATGTATCTACTCCTACAAAACATTTGACACAAATGTAACTACTCCTACAAAACATTTGACACAAATGTAGCTGCTCCTAAAACATTTGACACAAATGTAGCTAATCCTAAAACATTTGACACAAATGTAGCTACTCCTACAAAACATTTGACAGAAATGTAGCTAATCCTAGAATGTTTGACACAAATGTAGCTAGTCCTACAAAACATTTGACACAAATGTAGCTAATCCAAAACATTTGACCCAAATGTAGCTACTCCTACAAAACATTTGACACAAATGTAGCTAATCCTAAACACACTTGACACAAATGTAGCCAATCCTAAAACGTTTGACACAAATGTAGGTAATCCTAAACACACTTGACAGAAATGTAGCAATCCTAAAACATTTTACACAAATGTAGCTGATCCTCATGATACTCGAATGAAATGTAGCTAGTCCTTATGGTACTTGATGAAGCAGTTTTGGTCGTTGTTAAAGCACAAGTCTACATTGCACTTCTGACCAGTTAACAAATGATTTTCGTGTGCATTCTGAGTACTTGCAATGACCACGTTTCACGGTCATATTGCTATGTGATTTACCCCATAGAGTGAAGAGCCTGGCATAAGTGGAATCCATGCAGGACTCAGGTAAAGACCCCGTGATCCTAAGTTAAGAGCCTCTAACGACAGGCAAGGGATATCGTGGACGTAGTCTACCGCCCCCATCTGCAAGGGGGACGATCTTAGTGTGAGTATCAGTAGATACGGAAATGCCCTTGAAGGCTACTCGGGTTTCAAATCAACAATGAGGTAGGCACAAGGACACAAAAGACAAAGACACCTCCGTACAGGCCATGAAGTCCCTTGGAGGATTGGAAGGTAAAGGCTTCCACTATTGCTAACCGCTGCACGTGATAGGGTAGAGTGGTTAGCTCTACGCCCGGCCGCCTTTGCCCCCAGGAATTAACCTGGTACTCATTTTTGGTGCAGGCTCAGTGAACCTCAGGGCCATATGCACCTCCGGAAGTGGAAATCTCGTTTCTTAAATTTTACGACTTCCTGACGGGGATTCGAACCCACGTCCTTCCGGGCGAACCGACCACGCCTTTACCGCCTCGGCCAGGCAACCCCTACAAGGACACATGCTTCGCAACTTTCTCGACTTGAGGATATCCTGCCTCTCAGCGGCTATTACAAGTTATAAATAGAGAATATTATTCAATATTAGAGAAAAAAGAAACAGAAACTTGAGTCACGCAAGCCTTCAGGAGAACCGACTGCAGACACAGTGACACAGTTGTTTTCCTACTGTCTTACTTTATCGGCTGCTGGCAGTTTGCAGGGGACAGAAAGCCCCGTTGTGCATCTGTCAGCCTTCCAATCACAAGATCGCGAGTTCAAGTCCGGGAGAGGTAGTCTCAATTATGTAGAATGGAACGAAGTTTATCGATACTCTCATTTCGTACGAAGTGGTGGTAGTGGCGATTACTGTTTTAAGAGGAAGGACACGTGGACAACCATCCTCCATTTAAGACTAATCAGAGATAAAAGAATGGAAGGGATCCGACACTTCGAAAAATGAACTATCGGCCAAAGAAAGACAGCAAAATTTTCCCTGTGCTTCCTTGCCCTTTCCTGTCCCATTGTCACCATAAGACAGCGTCTCTCAGTGGTGGTGGTGTTAATTGTTTTAAGAGGAAGGACAACTGGGCAACCATCCTATATTAACACTAATCAGAGAGAACACTTCGAACATTGAAAGGAAGACAAGGGCCACGAAGGGCGTGAAGATGAGAACTCCCTAGGCCTCCATACGTAATACCATCGGGGTCGGGAAAGGACAAGAGTTGACCAAGGGAAGTCGGATAGGATAGATGAAAGTGAGGAGTCTGACACAAGCAAAACCCAGGGCTCAGCTAAGGGTCTCATGGTCGCCAGCCGACGCTCCCAAGCTAAGAGGCCCTAGGGGCCCTTTTAGTCACCTGTTACGATGGGCAGGAGATACCTTAGATGATATTCTAACGCCCCCTCCACAGAGGGATTTATGCTGGGAAGCGTTTCGTTAAGTTTTACCAGAACCTGCTTACACTTTCATTTTGCTCCTAGCCCACGTTTTAGACCCTCACTGCGTGTTGTCCTAATACCTAGAGCTCTGCGCGGATATACAAAATAACATCCACATTCGCGAATTGTTATCCGCATCCGCAAATGATTATCCGCGGACATTATAAATATTTACCTACAGTATATTACCCCCAAGATATTGAAACGGGTAGATCTGTTAACATTAATACAAAGGCCTGACACCTGGCCCCACAACCCCTACAGTCACAGGTTTATGAGGGATTTTCTCTTGCGACAACTACCGACGTATTGACCTTTGTTCCTCCCTTCCACTAAATACGGGCAGAAACCAAGGCTCTATAAATATACCATTCTTCCATACCAATGCCAAGGATCGGCTAACTACAAGCAAGTACGAGTATACCTGAGTGAAAGTCAGCAAAATTATCCGCACTGGCATACAGTTTGTATCCGCCAAGACACTAACTCTACTTATAACCTCACGTGTTTATGTTCAGAATCTTTCTTCTGTAAACACAGACCTGTGTTCTGCACGCTGGCCCACTTCCATCAGGAGTGCGTGTATTCTATTCAATACTGACTCGACATGCGATTTTAATAATTACGCAGAATTGGCAATGCCTGTTGAAGGTACAAAGAAAAAGAGGAAATGAAAGCTAACGGTCTGCCAGCCCCTCCAGTGTACAATCAATTGCTTCTCATGAACTCCTGCCGGAATTTGCATAACACCGCTCTGTTTTTGTTTTTAACGTGTTGACATGATTTCATTTATTCATTGGAGTGAATTACTTTGCGGGAAACTAGAGAAATGAGTTTAATGTCAATAACCTCTTCTCCATTTAATACACTAGCGGAAAATGGAATCCCAACACCATATAGTATACCTTTTTAAAAGACATCAGTTCACAAAGAGGGAGTGACCAAAAGGATCCTGAATTTTTACAATTTAGGCGATAATAAGCGAAAATATTAAAATTATAGTACAGAAAGAAAACACTAGATGATTTATCATTTAGGAGTAGTGTAAGTGATCATTTAAGATTGTCACCGAATCTTTTAAAATGTCCACTAAAATATTTTCCAATGCCGTGTGGTGGATTCTGAGCTTTTCAAATATTTTTCACGTATACTTAGGTACACTGCTTCCGCGTCCAAATAGCAGACCTATCACGGACCAGTTATGCAGTTATGTCTCTCACTCAGATATGGGATGCTCTTCTTTTCCTCGTCAATTTCCTTGGCCTGGAATAAGTCTCTTTTGAACCGGATGGTTGGATCAAGAATAACAGCTGTTCGAGTCTGCTGGTGGATGGTTGGACCTCGTGGAAGCGATACAGTGTACTACTTCATAAACTGTCCACTTCAAATCTCTCAGTACAGAGGCTAAGGTTATTCTCACTCTGTGATGACGGATGTTGCAGTGGCAGTATCCTAACACACGACCAAGAGTTTCTTTCTCGCTGCAGTCTGGATGACGGCAGCGGATTGTGCCAGAACATCTACCACGAACTGCTCGGGATGTTGCACGACATTCAGAGTTTGACAGTCTTTTCCTGTTACTTTTGCTTTAGGGTGATCGACATAAACTTCAATACCTTTTCCGCTTAAAGAGTGTAGTATCCAAGTGAGGAAGGTTTGTTCTCGTAGTAGTTTACGAATTCGCCGACCAGTCAATGAATTATTACTATCATCATTATCTAACTTCTCCAATACTGAGTTCTTTTCTGCCCGCGCGACAAGACATGTGACATGATGGTACAATAGTAAACGCTGTTGTCACCACGATTTTGAACGAAAGCATTTTGTGGGATGGAGCTCCACGCCTGTTGCACTTGGTCAGTTAAATCAGCAACGGATTTGTCGTCAGTGGACGATACTCCTAGTGATCTCGCAGGCCACTGTAGAGCACGTTAGGTGACAGCAGCAGTACAAGTACGAGCATTATCCTGTTGGAAAACACCCCCTTGAATAACAGCACGACCGGTTCAGACACCAATCTGACGTACAAATGCGCCGTCAAAGCGACGAGAGTATTCCTGTTGTCAGGGGAAATCGCTCCTCAGGCTGTAACTCCTTGTGTACATCTAGTGTGTCCAGGGTGTGTTCTACGTTATACTATATGTTATTTGATTACATCAAACACAGAAAAACTATGAACACGAGGGACGAGCTAGATTTGTCGTCCACACCAACCAATGGAATAGCGCGCTCGATAATATTTTTTGCTTCCGCGCACGAAAATCATTGCAGATTCAATGGTTTGTGTAATACTGTGTGACAGTGGTAAAAATTCTGAACTTGTCTGCCCAAACACCGTGATTCTACGACCAGGCGCTCGGGAGATACCGTCCGCCCAAGGTTCTGGACACTGAGGTATGATTCACCCGCTTGCCGCATTCGTCAGTCTGGTAGTCTCTTTAGTGTGTGCTACTTCTTAGTATGTGGTCCAATACTAAATGTTTTTTTAATTGTATAATCACACCGTACTTCTGTTTATTGTAATACATGCATAATATTGTTCCTCTGGTGAAACATTTATTGTATAGTATTGAATCGAAATGTCAAAAAATATTATTACCGCATTTAAGTTGGCAAACTGTACACATTTACCTCTTTATTTATAAATTCGCGCAGCTTGTTTTCCAGTTTTGATGTATATACCGCCCCCGTCCGCTATATCCCACAAAACCCGCGTACTCTTTGCTGTTTTGTACATTCTTTGTCCTTCCCCCACTCCTAATTCCCAATCGCAGCCACTGGCATTCAATATCTCTCTTAGAAAGCTGAGTAGCAGTCGTGCACTTAACAGGGGCATTACACGTAAATCAGCCTCAGCAGATTACGAGCATTATAACTTTATTATTATTTGTAGTAAGCTAGCAGCAAGGTACTCAGTTGTATATATTTGGGCATGTGCTGTTTTCTCACTATTTACGGATAGTAGGACATGGTAAGGAGTGATGGGCAAGGGAGAGCAGGACATACCCGTAAGAGGACGGGGTAGGACGGCCCTACCCCAAATATGTAAAAGAAGGGAGACATCAGAGAGGCGGGATACGGGAGGAGAGCGGTTTCAGCCTCACATGGACGGCCGCAATGGAATGGTGAGAGAACCGCACTGTCATCTGGTAAAGTTGTTGGGGTCTTCTTTTGGGGCCCACGGGTAGGGCCAGTCGTGTCATCATTGGGAGGGCGGCTTTCTTCTCACCAGGGGTGATGACACGGCCGGACAGTAGTAGTAGATTGTTAACTTGTCCTTCTTTGATTCTTATTAATATTATTTCTTGCTTTTATATTATCGTCTTTTTTTTTATTTTATTTTTCTTAATATTAAGTGGAGACGATGGACGTGGCATGTAGGGACTGAGGATGACTGCTGTGGTGATCCTCCCTTGGGAGTGTCACGTTTCCGGGGTATCTGATGGACCTCATGACATCTCGTGCGTACGTGCGTGCGAGAACATTTTCATTCCCCACCCTGAAGGGGTGGGGCGGGCTACCTGAAGGGTTACGCCCTCCCTCTGCCCGAGAGCTTGGGCGGGGTTGAGGAGATTTGATAGACGAAGGAGAGGGGAAAGGAGATGTGTAATGAAGGAATGGGGCAAATAGGGGCCTCTTGGTTTTTTACAAAAGAGATGAGTCTTTATTGAGCAGAGATATAATACAAAAATTTATGGCGCTGTTACAATTTACAGGTTCGGTGGGAAGGTATAGTAGGAACTGTTAATGTAGGGTTGGGAAAATATGAAATGAAGGGAAGCTGTGATGTGAGCGATGGAGGTTGCTAGAAGACGGAATAGGTCTAGCATCGGGTGATGGGGTGGGAAGAGCGGTGTTTGGGGAGCAGGGTGGGGTGGGTGGCCGGGGGCGGCGTTGTGAGTTAGTAGGAGGGGGGCGCATGGAATGGGGTGGGGAGCGAGAGTGTTCCACTCGATGGTGCTGGTTGCGAATTCGGACGCCGGTGGATATCAGCTGACATACTACGTCTTCTGAGGGGAGTTGTAGCCGCACCATGAATGTTGGTCCGTGGACGTTGTGGATGCGATATGCGCGGCGGCTGGTATTCCTGCTGTTTGAAGTTCTCGGAGTATTTCTGAGTCTGTGATGGCTGGATCTACGCCTCGAAGAACACAGCTCGGTGGTGGTAGTTGCTGAGGTGTCGGAGTTGCGGATGTGGCTGCGTTTCCTTGTGTGGCTGATTGTGTTGCGTTGGTTGCATCCGTAAGGTTGGCAGGGAGTTGCTGGGTACTGGGTGGTGTGGAATTGAGGGAAGTGATGTAGGATGACATTAGAGAAGAAGGGTGGCTGGACGTGGTACTAATGGTGGTCGTATAAGAAGGAGTAAAAGCCGAAGTGGTGATTATGGTAGTAGTGGTGGTTGTGGGAAGGATGAATTTGGGATGTGGTGGGGACTGGTGTTCATTGACATAGGGAGTGATGTTAGGGTCATCGAAGAGCTGCTGCACTATGTACTCGGGAGTGGGCTCCACTTTGTGGCGCCTGTTCTGGATGGTCACGCCGTTGTTCTTCTTTGCTGTGTACAGATGCCAGGACGTGCGTGGATGGTGAGTAGGTGGAATGTTGTAGGAGCCTGATGACATCGTGGACTGGGGCGCCGGTGATACAGTACGAGCGGTGACCACGCCTGAGATAATGCAGGAGAACATGTTGTAGGGGAGGCGACTGCCAACGAGGCGTCTGCCTATTTATTGTTTATTGGGCCGACTGAGTCGCGAATACAGGTGAGGGCCACCCAGCCGAAAAAATGTCGAGGCGTGTTGCTTGCCCTTTTTCCCCTGACATCTCGTGTTTCTCTTCTTTTCTTTTGTTGTTAGTTGTTCATGCATGGAAAGAGGCTTTGTGAATATATATGGGGGCTAATTGCCTGTTATGTTCAATAAATACTAATAAAAAAATAAATATTACACGTAAATCAGACGGCGTGTGTGGCTTTTTAAGAACGCGTTCAAATGTTCAAACTGAAATAATGCAACACACAATGACGAGACAGCTCGGCAGGCAAGCTTGTTACTCACTCAACTTCCACTGCCTTTCACCAGAGTGCACCACTTGATAAACTGGGAGCAAGGGCGGACGCATTTGCGCTCGAATGGTTGAGCCCCTTTTGTGATCACAGCAATTACAGAAGAAATACTAGTTCGTGTCAATCAATCAATCAATTAATCAATCAATCAATCAATCAATCAATCAATCAATCAATCAATCAATCAATCAATCAATCAATCAATCAATCAATCAATCAATCACTACCAGGCGTACCGACTTCGGGTAATTATTGGGGGGGGGGTCATGATTAACATGAACACAGGCATGTGAAATGAGGAACAACTCTTTAATGCAAACATTCCTATATAATAACAATATTCACAAACAAACAGAAAACCAGAACAATAATAGAGCCTAATGTTTTAAAAGTTGCAATCGATAAAATTAAATTATGGTTTCCTTCTAGGAACCTTATTTTTTGATACAGGCCAAAGGCAGCCATTTATGAAAGTGGAGGCACATGCTTCCCCTGGTGCACCTTCACTGCATTGTGCTACATTGGAGGCTTGCAATGGCGTCTCAACGGCGTGCTAGCGCCAGCGTCTTGGAAAGATGCAGCATTCCAACTGATGAGCCCACTGCTGCAGTGGGGCAAAACGCTGGTAATTTCACGATTGAAAAAGACTAAAGACTTAAGAGCTTGAATGTTTTAATAATAGAGCTTGTTTCTCAAATACATTTTTGAACGAGTCTTAGGTTCGGAGTTTTCAATAATATTCGCAAGTAAACAGGAAAATAGAACTTGCTTCATAAATACACTTTCTTAATGAATGTCCTATTACGATATATTATATATTTCATGATACGAAATGTGAAAAGCTCGACCACCAGACGTACTGCCTCAGCAGTCTCCGTTGGGAAATGTAGTTCTGAAGGAATGCCCGTTTTCTAATCTCATTTATTGATAAAAACCCATCTACCAACTTCTCCAGATTTAACGCCTTAGCAGTCTCCGAAGACTACCAAACTACTGATTTTAAGGGGACATAACATCTAGGAGAAGAATTTTTGGGGGGTCAAAATGGCACTCTGCTCCCTAACATAATTTTGGGGGGGAACGCCTTGCACCCCCCCCCCCTAAAGTCGGCGCCATTGATCGCCACTGATCTGCATTTAGGGCAGTCGCCCAGGTGGCAGATTCCCTATTTGTTGTTCTCCTAGTACTTTCTTTAAAAATTGCAAAGAATTTGGGAATTTATTGAACATCTTCCTTGGTAAGTTATTCCAATCCCTAACTCCCCTTCCTATAAACGAATATTTGCCCCAATTTGTCCTCTTGAACTCCAACTCTCTCTTCTTATTGAGATCTTTCCTACTTTCAAAGACATCACTCAGACTTATTCGTCTACTGATGGCATTCCACGCCATCTCTACACTGATAGCTCGGAACATACCACTTAGTCGAGCAGCTCGTCTCCTTCCTCCCAAGTCTTCCCAGCCCAAACTATGCAACATTTTTGTAACGCTACTCTTTTGTCGGAAACCACCCAGAGCAAATCAAGCTGCTTTTCTTTGGATTTTGTTCTTGAATCAAGTAATCCTGGTGAGGGTCCCACACACTGGGACTATACTCTAGTTGGGGTCTTACCAGAGACTTATACGCCCTCTCCTTTACATCCTTACTACAACCCCAAAATAATAACCATGTCCAGAAATCTGTACCCTTTAATTACAATACCGTTTATGTGATTGCCCCATTCAGTACCCCTAGGTACTTACAATGATCCCCAAAGGGAACTTTCACCCCACCAACGCAGTAATTAAAACTGAGAGGACTTTTCCTATTTGTGAAACTCACAACCTGACTTTCAACCCCGTTTATCAACATACCATTGCCTGCTGTCCATCTCACAACATTGTCGAGATCTTTGTACAGTTGTTCACAATCTTGTAACTTATTTATTTCTCTATACAGAGTAACGACATCCGAAAAAAGCCTTAACTCTGATTCCAGTTCTTTACTCATATAATTTAAATCTATGAGAAAACACAAAGGTCCAATAATACTGCCTTGAGGAATTCTCCTCTTAACAACTGCAGGATCAGGTAATGCTCCACCTAATCTAATTCTCTGAGTTCTATTCTAGAAACATAGCCACCCATTCAGTCAATCTTTTGTCTAGTCGAATTGCGCTGATATTTGGCAGTAGCCTCTCATGATCTACCTTGTCAAATGCCTATGACAGATCAATCGCAACATAAACCATTTGACTTCATGAATCCAAAACATCTGCTATATCTTGCTGGAATCCCTCAAGTTGAGCTTCAGTGGAATAACCTTTCCTAAACCCGAACTGCCGTCCATCGAACAGTTATTAATTTAGCAAACATGTCTAATATACTATAATCTATTAGCTTCATAGTCCGTATTGATAGTTCAAGCACACAAGTATTAAGGATGAGTTCTCCACCTAACCAATACTTTATTTTACATAGTGTCAATATTATCTACATAAAAGGACAGTACCGGTTTCGACCTGTAAATAGGTCACCTTGCTGAGGTTGGATACAATTCTAAGAGCAAATATATGTAGAAATCATGGGGCCAGGGAAAAAGCCATCTAACCCCCAAAACTGTACCATATGTATATACTTAACCTTAAGTATTTTTTAGAATAATGGCATTCATGTTTATTTTAATTTTAGTAGTATTTATTCTGTACAGTTGCTATTAAGCAGGTTCTTCAACAGCTGAAGATGGCCTATTTACAGGTCGAAACCGGCACCGTCCTTTTGTGTAAATAATATTGACACTATGTAAAATAAAGTATTGATTAGGTGGAGAACTCACCCTTCATACTTGTGTCTAATATAATCAGAAAGAATGCTTTTCCAAAGCTTACATATAACATGTGTCAAACTGACTGGCCTGTAATACTCGGCGTTATGTTTTTCACCCTCTCCTATATACACAGGGGCAGCAACTCTCCATTCATTTGGTGTAGTTCCTTTATGCAAACAGTAATCAAATAATTACTTCAGATGTGGCACTATATCCCAACCCATTGTCTTTAGTATATCCCCAGAAATGTTATCAATTCCAGCTGCTTTTCTAGTTTTCAACCCATTTGCGATCACAGTAATATTATCAGAAGTCTATCAGTGTTTTCCAACATCCATGCATCAGGGGTATTGGTAATTAGGGGATACTCCAGATATCCGTGTGATAAGGCTAGGCTCACGGATTCTCCCAACCTGTCCGCTCTCTCTTGAACTATTTTTGAGGTAAATGAAATGGCGTATGGCGTTTAGTGCCGGGGTGGGTCCGAGGACTTCGGCTCGCCAGGTGCAGGTCTTTTGATTTGACACTCGTAGGCGACCTGCGCATCGTGATGAGGGTGAAATGGTGATGAAGATGACACATACAGCCAGACCCCGTGCCAGGGGGTTAAAATTCCCGACCCTGCAGGGAATCGAACCCGGGAGTAAGGGCCAGCACGCTAACCATTTAGCCATGGAACCGGACATTTTTGAGGTAAGATTAGTCTGTCGTTCTCATTCCAGCTGTAACATCCATCGTTGATGTACCTCATGTTGCGTTGGGAGACGCAGATAAAGAATGCACGCGATTAAAAGGGGCTACCAAGGGATGATGGATTTTGAACCATGAGATTACCTGTGATTAGTACAATCACGCGTGGAACACCATGGGTCGACTTGACTTGTGATTAGTATCACTATGTGAGGAACACATGGGCCTGTAATTAGCAAAATCGTGGGTGGATCACTGTGGGTTTACAGTACCGTGCTAAGTACCACTATATGCGGAACACCATGGGTTGACGTTGCCCGTGATTAGTATCACTGTATGAGGAACACAATGGGTTGACGTTGCCCGTGATTAGTACCACTGTATGAGGAACACCATGAGTCTGCTTAGCTTGTTATTAGTACCATTATGAGAGGAACATCACGGGTCTGGACGTTGCCTGTGATTAGTACCACTATATGAGTGACACCATGGGTCTGTGTTGTCTATGATTAGTACCACTATATGAGGAGGAGGTGGTGGTGATTATTGTTTTAAGAGGAAGTACAACGAGGCAACCATCCACTACGTATATAACACTAATGAGAGAGAAAAAAGAAGGGATCCGACACTTCGAAAAGGGAAGATATCGGCCAAAGGAAGACAAGGGCCACGAAGGGCGTGAAAATGGAAGACTCCCTAGCCCTCGCAAACCTAATAGCGTTAGGGTCGGAAAAGAACAAAAGTTGACCAAAAGAGGTCGGATAGTAGAGATGAAAGTGAGGAGCCTGGCAAAGTAAGTGGGAGCAATGCCAGGACTCAGCTACGGGTCCCGCTGTCGCCAACCCACGCTCTAAAGTTCAGAGCGCCTGAGGCCCCTTTTAGTCACCTCTTACGACAGGCAGGGGATACCGTGGGTGTTATTCTGCCGCCCCCACCCACTATGTGAAGAACACCGTGAGTCGGTTACGTCGCGCATTCCTATCTACAAAATGTCACTGTAAAATTTGTCACAAATGGAACATAATAATTGCTTTTACTTAAATGAAGTGAAAAATCTGCGGTAAATTAAGAAATACCGTCGTTATTAGAGAAATATGAATACGTACTTAAACCCTGTAGAGAGGACTCCTTTATGTCATATTCCGCTGAAGGTGTCGTCTTTTGTTAATGTCTTGAGGTCCAGGGCTAGGACCGAGGAATGGGAGTGCTATGTCTGTGGATTCTCATTATCTTTGTCCATATGACTAGAGCCACTGCCATCGTGATGTTCAGGCCGTACTGTAGCTCTGATGACGTCACGCTTTGGGTGGGACTTGAAGGCGATACGGATCCGCTCCGCTTGAATAGCACACTCGTTTAAATTACTTAACAAACTGTTAACACCCTATAAAACGAAAAACTATTCATAAATATTTGTTCATCCTGACAAATACAATACATATCCTTCCCCATTGCGTTCTATTTCTCTCGTATGTCCGCTCATTTCCGTGAGTACAGGCTAACACTTTGGGACATATCCGCATGATTTCTATCCATTTTCTAGTCAACTGAAACATTCATATCATACACACTGATAGAAAACAAGCAACCAAGTACCAATACAATATACTACAAATGTAAATTATTTCTGTACCACCAATTCAGTATCTACAAGATAGATTACGAGTAAGCTAACCTCCAACAAAAACAAAACATTTACTGTCACTACCATGAAATTCGGTTATTGTTAAAAAATGTAGATTTTTTAAACAGCAAATAATGCCTACACAGTTATTTTCGTATATAATGTTCATGCAATAACCCGTTCCATTGCCTATGATATGAAGTTTGATAGGAAAAATCTCATCAGTCTTATTTCACAATAGCCTACATCTCTAAAATGCATAAACTGGACTTGAATTTTCAAATACACCGAATTCAAATAAGCCGTAAGTCGGATTACATACAAATATACCTGATGTTACCCATGTTTTTGACATAATAAAAAATGTAACTCACCATCTGGACGAAACACTTTATTTCCCTCAGGATTAGTCTTCAGAAAAATGGTTGATACACACAACTGTGTGGTGATTAACTATTAATTTTTCCTTAGGAATAGCCTTCTTCCATAACCTAACTCTTTCTTCATCAGAAGGAAACACAATGCTGGAGTGTATTCTCCTCGTTTATAATTGGCTTTGCAGCCAGGCACACAGCAACTCTTAGCATGGTGATTCCTCTCACTGATAACCTTAATTCCACTATATACACATCGAGGTTGATAATAAAAATAAAACACTGAATACACTAACTCAATTTTGCACTATGGATATAACATTACACAAATGAACTACAAAATTAAAACACTGCAGTGGGATATTCTTAACCTGTAGCCTCACATGAATACACGCTCACAGTAAGTTTTCTTCCTAATTAAGGACTCTTCACTTAATAATGCAGTCGATGACGACATGCGACCAACGTCAAAAAGTCAATTAAACAGCGACGAATCCACACCTAACTCACGTGCTAAACTTCCCCCCTAACAATCACCTGATTGCTTTCCCGCGCTCGCTACAGCACGGCCTGGACATCACGAAGGCAGTGCTAGAGCGGTCAGTTCAAACAGCAAAATGGAGGTCAACAGCATTCACGATGTTATTTCGTTCTTCAATGAGGCAAATGACCATGTTATAGTGATGTGGCTGGAACTCTATGGAAAAACAACTAAGAAGGACGCATTCAACAACTTGGTGCTGCACATTACAGAGAAATATCTTAAGTACCACAAAAATGATTTTTGTTGAAAGAAAAATAGCATGATGACTGGACCAATAAATCACTAGTCTACAGAATTCTTCTTATGTACATTGGCCATAGCTTTTTGTCGCCTATTAAATCTTGCATATCGCGATACAATTCAGAAAATGATGTAATTGACAACTGAAGCAATGAAACGAAAGCAAAAAACTTCAGTGAATGCAGACATCACACACGAAATTGGTGAAAGTGTAAGTCAAACAAAAGACATACGTGTGTTACTGTGAGCGTAGCACCAAAAGTACTTGTAAAGTAGTAAAGTAGGTATACATAATATTCTCCAAAAATAAAATATTTCTTAATTTACCGCAGATTTTAGACTTCAACTGTGTAAAAGCAATTATTATGTTCCATTTGTGACAAATATTACAGTGACATTTCGTGGATAGGAATGCGCGATGTAACCCCGTGAGTCTATGTTGTGATTAGTATCGCTACATGAGGAACTCCATGGTTCTACTTTACCAGCGATTATGATGGGCCGGTGACCTGAATTTTGGACCTATTTATACAGTACGCATCATCGATTTAGGATTTTGCTTTTGAAGCAGTCCCCTGTTCAGTTTATACTCATTGTTTTAAGTTATTTTATGGGAAAGTGGGGATTGTGTGTCAGATCCACTGATTGCTCTAAGTTCGTCATTGTTCATCGTCGTCTTTCTGAATTCTAGGCAGTGAATGGATTTTGGAATTATTTTAACTGTCAGTATTGTGAGCTGGATTCGCTCATTATTTTAAATTCATATTTATTTATTCATTCATTCTTCATCATGTTTTGAATTCTGGTCAGTGGATGAATTTTGGAATTCAATCAATCAATCAATACTGATCTGCATTTAGGGCAGTCGCCCAGGTGGCAGATTCCCTATCTGTTGCTTTCCTAGCCCTTTCCGAAATGATTTCAAAGAAATTGGAAATTTATTGAACATCTCCCTTGGTAAGTTATTCCAATCCCTAACTCCCCTTCCTATAAATGAATATTTGCCCCAGTTTGTCCTCTTGAATTCCAACTTTATCTTCATATTGTGATCTTTCCTACTTTTATAAACGCCATTCAAACCTATTCGTCTACTAATGTCATTCCACGCCATCTCTCCGCTGACAGCTCGGAACATACCACTTAGTCGAGCAGCTCTTCTTCTTTCTCTCAATTCTTCCCAACCCAAACATTGCAACATTTTTGAAACGCTACTCTTTTGTCGGAAATCACCCAGAACAAATCGAGCTGCTTTTCTTTGGATTTTTTCCAGTTCTTGAATCAGGTAATCCTGGTGAGGGTCCCATACACTGGAACCATACTCTAGTTGGGGTCTTACCAGAGACTTATATGCACTCTCCTTTACATCCTTACTACAACCCCTGAACACCCTCATAACCATGTGCAGAGATCGGTACCCTTTATTTACAATCCCATTTATGTGATTACCCCAATGAAGATCTTTCCTTATATTAACACCTAGATACTTACAATGATCGCCAAAAGGAATTGTAATTGTCATTACATTTCGTCTCATCTCGTACCATTAGGGGCCGATGACCTAGATGTTTTCCCCTTCAAACAACAAGCATCATCATGAGCAACAGCTTTTGTTGTTCTCTGCGAGCTTCTTACAACATGCAGCTCATTGATACGAACAGAGGCAAGCTTTGTGTATTTTTCCTTACAGAAAGTCAAGGATGTTTAAAACAGACGAAATCGCAGTGTAAAAGAAGAGTAGTGTGTCAACAGGATACTGTGTGATCGATCATCAGTGCGTTACTGTCGAAGTGATCCCAGCAAGACGACAGGGCCGCACTTCTACAATTTAAAGAGTAGCTGCACTGAAACATAAACCATGTTCAAGGAGTACAAAAAGAGCCAAGAAGTTCCGAGAAGGTTGTTATTCGTGAGGAAATCCTAAAAATGTTTAACTGGGAGATTTTCTCCTGGCCGATAATGGTGTAAAACAATGGTATTCAAACTTTTTGGTTGGCGTACCCCCCAAAATCTAATTGTTTTACTCTCGTACTCGAGTCGGCCTACATTACGATTATATCAGAAACTAGCTGATGAACCCGTGCTTCGCTACGGAATTCTAGCTTAGGTAGTGTACACGTTGTGAGCAATATTGTATTAAATTGCATAGCTCTTAACGTTACCCTAGAAACGCGACGGGGAAGTCACCAAACGTCTTTAGACTGGGTTAAGGAATTTCATTGTAATGGTAGACCCCTTGCCTACCATCAGTCACAATCAGGTTGGGTAGTTTTCATTATAATGGCAGACACTCGCTCTTCACTTGCCTTTTTAAATCCTCAGTTTTCCCAACTGAAATGAACATAGGTCATTACAATGACGTCAGTAGGATTGGCGCGATTAAAAGCAATGCTTTCATATAAAATACTCGATCAACTGAAAAACACTCATTTTCTCACTTTTAACGAACAGTATTACGCTGCCGATCTAACAGTCCAAAGTTCTAGAGCTGGAATGACCAGACCGCAGACAACCGTGATCCGTGAACACTATTCGTTTTTTTTTCGGCGAACAGTGGAGAGTCCCAGGGCAAAATCTATGCCTTTTTACTAAACTGTTTCCCTAGGAGTACCCGATGAGTCGGAAAATCTCAATTCACTACACTGGTGGCGGGAAAATCTATCTGACTTGGAGGCAAACTTTTCCTCCAAGCCAGAGGAGAAACCCCCTCTTCACTGCTAATTTGGAATAAAAGAATGTGGAATTTAATAAAAGTGAAGAGAAATAAGCTTTTCTTAAGAAACGGCTCTTTTCGGCGATGAATTTTGAGTTATTTAGTGAATTGTGGTGCTATAATTTGGAATAGGCCTAAATTGTAATTCTAGGCCAGGTCATACTACTACTATTATTATTATTATTATTATTATTATTATTATTATTATTATTATTATTATTATTATTATTATTAAGTGAGCCTCTGCCTTACGTGAATACACTGCTCATTCAAAACAGCGCGTCAGAGTAGGGATCGAATTGCTGGAATACTATAATGAACCAGTCTGTTACGTTCCGGCAGTATCAGACAATGTATGAACCAGAGGAATGGTATGCTAGAGAAGAAAGTTTTCTAACTCCCCAGGTATTTTCTGCCAATATTCAGTGAGACTGTTATACTCGGTACACAGCAATATCGGAGTTGAGCGGCAGCATAAGAGTCAAAGAACATCAAAGAACATCACAACAAACAGTGGTCAATGTAATGTTATTTTTGATCAATGTTGTGGGCTTTCAGTATTGTAGGCCTTCACATTTAGTTTTCTTCCGACTCTGAAATACCACTCTTATCACAGTCGGTACGGTAAAACTGAATAAAACATAAATAGTCCGAAATTGTATTCTCTATAACTTTTTCGATAGGACCAATAACATAGGTTTTTTTTCTGAAATTTAATTTTAGGCGCCTTCCCCTGAACTACAATTTCATTCAGAGTGAATAAAATTGTTTATAACTTAGACTGTAGTTTCTTATTCCCCGACTCTATATACCGACTTTCATTAAATTTTGTTTACCCATTTTCTTGTGGCTCGGCGTTGATATGGACTTGGCAACAGAAATTCAAATTCATGAATATCTGTGTTATCAAAGCCGGTACCGGTAACAATATATGTCATAAATGATAGGAAATTTAATTCTGCATAACGGCCGTTATGTAGTATTGATCGATAGGACCACTAATAATACAAGTATTTGAGAATTACATTTTAGGCCTTCCCCTAAACTACCATTTCACTTAGCGTGAATAAAATTATTTATAGCCTAGATTGTAGTGGTTCATTCCCAGATTTCACATACCGATTTTCATTAAATTCTCTCCAGCCGTTTTCAAGTGATGTGTGTACAGACAGACAGACAGACAGTTAGACAGACAGACAGACAGACAGACAGACAGACAGACAGACAGACAGACAGACAGACAGACAGACAGACAGACAGACAGACAGACAGACAGACAGACAGACAGACATTATGGAAAAGTAAAAAGTGCATTTCCTTGTTACTGTGGACATGACCGATACAGAAATACAATTCTTTTCAAATTCTGAGCAACGTACAGACAAAACTCTTATTTTATATATATAGCAAGTGATTGTTGCTGGATGTCAAATAATATTAACTATAATAAACATCACCCGCAGCTTTTCAGGGTTTCTTAGGGTCCTTGGACGCACTGAGGCCGGTGATTTAAGGTCGCAATGCCCTTCCTTACACCACGGGATTTTCTCCTGAAAATCCCACTTCAGCAACACCAGGGATCACGCCACAGGCAAGCAGCTAAGGCACTACTCCACCCTGTTTTACGATAACAACAACAATGTGTCGTCACTGGGCAAAGGAAATCTTGTAAATCCTTCGGAGTAAAGTTTACGGAAGAAGCCGAAAACTGAGCGGTCAGCGATGGCCGGAGAACCGTTTCTGGTATTTTCATTGCTTTCATTGAAGTCCCGCATTAGAAAAGCTAGGACTGTGTTCAACAAAATTGGAAAATTGTTTAAAAGTCGTGACTTAACACTAGTTACAAAAATGAGATTCCTTCGCTGCTATGTAGTTTCTGTTCTCTATTACGGTGTTGAAACATGGACTTAATGAAGTCGCTCAGTAAAATATTAGAGGCTTTTTTGAGATGTGGCTATACCAAAGGATGCTAAGAGTATCGTGGACAGATCATGTCAAAAATGCAGAGATCCCTCGAAGAATGAGAAAAGGTAAGGAAGTAGTGACCACTGTAAAAACGAGAAAGCTACAATACCTCGGTCACATAATGAGAAACGGAAGCAGGTACCGTCTACTGCAAGGAAATATACCTGGAAAGAGAGGTGTTGGCAGAAGACGAATCTCCTGGCTAAATAAAACCAGAGACTGGACTCTCAAGACATCGGCAGAGTTACTCCAGGCAGCTCACAAAAGAGAAGACACAGCCAAGATGGTTGGTGACATCCGGAACGGATGACCAGAAGAACGAGAATATTAGCCCAATCTTTCGATCATTTAAGTCTTCTGTTCCCTTCTCCGGCAACGCGGCAAGTCTTCACAAGACAGATGGAGAAACGTGTTTTTCCCGTGAGTGGAATTACGAGGTTTGCATTGCCTAACAACGATATACAGTATATATATATACTTATGTCGAAAATATGATTAAATACGTGTATAATTATTAATGCAGCAATTGCTATGTATTGTACACACTGCTACTGAAAAGAAATTAAGAGAATGAGTGGATTTCGAAGCAAAAATTTAAAGAGAGCAATGCAGCAGAAGTGAGCATTTTTTATACCTAGTATAGAATAGAATAGAATAGAATAGAATAGAATAGATTTATTTATCATCAACAGGTTATTTTCCCAATTAAAGATGATTAAAACATAACATACAACAAATACACCTTAAGTAAATAACATTAATTTTCTAAAATAATAACCAAGTTCTAACTAAATCTAGAGACCTTTTTATATGCATATTTACAAAACCTTAAATAAATAAATAAATAAATAAATAAATAAATAAATAAATAAATAAATAAATAAATAAATAAATAAATCTCCTTAGATAATTGACATTATTAAACTACATGTAGTATCTTTTACATATTTACATACCTTACAGATAGGGCCTTACATTCATGAGGTCAATGATTCACCCACCTCATTCAATGATGTTAGTGCCCTCACAAGCCACGAGTTAGTCCGAGCCACAGTTCTCACTTTAGGCAGATGAAAAATACACCTTTACCTAGTATTTCGAGGAGGAACATTTAATGGAATCAGCTCCAGTAATGTTGAGCAATCCACTCTATTCGTCAGACACTTATAAAGAAAGAGGGCATTGGCACATCCGCGGCGTGAGTGCAATGTCCTCATGCTCATAGTCTCACAAAAAAGACTCGTAATCGGACGAAGAGAGAGAAATACCAAACCCTTGTAGCTGATCCATTTCATGAACCTTATTTGGACTCTTTCCAAGTTTTGTATTAAATACTGCTGAGAAGGCAGCCACACCTCGCAACAGTATTCTAACGAGGGCCTGATTAGAGTGCAAAACAAAGTTATTAGAGTTCTAGGAGAAACAAATTCGGCACAACTTCTTTTCAGAAAGCCAAGTAATTTAAATCCTTTCCTATAAATCTTGTCTAAATGTTTCTCGAAGGAAAGACCGTAGCAGTTTGAAAGTGTCACACCAAGATCATTTATTTCATTCACACGAGCTATTTGAAAATTGTATAAATGGTAAGGGTAATTTACTGGTTCCAACTTGCGTGAAAATGTAATTGTGTTGCATTTTGAAACATTCAAACCAAGCAGCTACTTTTTACACCAGTTACTTAGTAGGTTTAAGTCAGACTGTAACAACTTACAGTCCAACTCACTATTGACTACCTTAAAGATCTTTAAATCGTCAGCATAGAGAAGGCAATTACTGTGTTGTATAACTCATGTTATATCATTTATGAATATGACAAAGAAAAGAGGGCCCAGTATAGATCCTTGGGGGACACCTGAAGTAGGGTGGTACGGCTTTGACATACTACACAAACTCTATTAGTGAGATAGCTTCTAATCCACTCCAAAGCACTTTCTCCTATCCCATATGCTGGCAATTTGGTGAGTAGAGCATCATGTTGAACTGAATCAAAGGCTTTGGAGAAGTCCATATAAACAACATCCACTTGTTGCCTCCTAGCGAGAGATTCTGAAATGAAATTGATATACACCGCCATATTGGACACGGTAGAGCGTTTCTGTACGAAACCGTGCTGCGCTATATTAATACACTGTGAAACTGAACTGTACTGTCTCTTATACACGATCTTCTCTGCCACCTTTGAAATTAGGGACAATAACACAATAGGCCTATAGTTATCAAGTACCATTTTGTCTCCTTTCTTGAACACTGGTATGACATAACCTTTCTTCCACTCACACGGAAAATACCCTGACGAGAATGACATATTTATTATGATGCTAAGTGGCCTGCCTAGCTCAGATGCACATTCTTTCAATACTATTGCGGGTACGTCATCTGGACCACATGATTTGGAGGTATCCAAAGAAGCAAGAATTGAAGATACCTCTTCTGGAGAGGTCACTATTGAAGTTAGGCCTATATCACACACGGACGAAGTGGATAGATTACACTGTGCGGCAGGTGGGTGATATTTTTCAAAGGTATCTGCAAAACTGTCCAAGATGCTCCTCTTGTCCTGTAGTTCTTTCCCGTCCTGAAGCATAGTAGATGGCCGTTTGTTGTTTACAAAATTCCAGAAACACTTCGGGTTGGCAGCTAATTTCGATTCCATCGAAGTTATATAGTTTCTGTATTTTTCGAGCTGAAGACGCTTAAATTCACCGCGTATGGTCGAAAATTGCACATAATCACTATTATGGCCCGTTTTTTAAACTTCCTTCCGTCAATGGGAGGTACGAACTCACATATATAGTTCGGAAAGGGGACTCAGTGGCAGACAAAAACACTAAATCTTAACGAGATTTTATTAAAAATGAGCATTTCTGAACCGCTGACTGAAAATAGTTAGAAGCTACGATAAATTTGCGCACCCCTTGAGACGACCCCGTGTACTAGACTTTGAATACCACTGCTGTAAAAGATAGGTTGTTGGTGGTCGGTGGAGGCAAAGAAAGGAGATTTTGAGATTTTCTTTCTTCATAGAGGGGACATTCAAAAGTTGCAGAAGTCAGTTTAATCAAATCTTTTCCATAATGTCGACCTTGGAAACGCTGGACATGAAACAAACGATGCACCAGTCGTCTTCGTTCTTCTTCCTGACAGAAAGAAACTTATTTATGAATGGCAAGGTTCCTTTTGAAACGCGTAGAGTTTGTTTATAATTAATTACACGACATAAGCCCATGAATAGAGAAAAGTTGTTTAAGAGGTGATCGAAGAATTGAGAATTGAGAATGGGCAGCAAAAATGTAGTTGAAAGAAGGTAAGGTTGTAAAAAGAAACCCGTTAAGACCTTAAAAAGGACTAATAAACCAAAAAACGCCGAAAAAGGCAAAAAAGGACAAACAAATCCACCATTTTCTGGCCTACAATGACCCAGAATGGACATACATATTCTGTCGGGCCTGGTCTTCGGATACACTAGAAAGAAAGGATTTTTCCTCAAGTTCCGAGCCCTAGTTATTATATTCTCACTGATTAGAGTGATTGTAAATTGGACGACACCGGTCGAATATCGGGATACGTACCTTAAATGGAAATAATTCCAAACTCAGTTAGACGCCCCATGGTCGCCAGTCCACGCTCCCAAGTTGAGAACCCTTAGAGTTAACCCTTCACGCGCCTGTTACGACAGGCGGGGGTACTGTGTACGTATTCTACCATCCATGAGGGGGATTATAGGATGTACTATCCGGGAAACTTTTAGTGACACTTCGTCTCCCTAGTGCTGAATCGGTACACCTCGGTTATCTTCAAGATCCGGATTGGCAACCTATGCAATCGAAAACAAATCGATTATGCATCGCCGTAAGACATCGGGTGGTGTGATCCTAAAACTTAATATACTATTGTTATTTTTACAATAAAAGAAAGAAATATTGGTGAAAAATGAACTTTTGAAACCCTAGCAAAGGCTAAGGAAAATCCAGGTACATCACATGAATACCTTAGAACTCTGTACACGGCGGGGGCAGAAAAATAACAGCAGACGTAAAAGACTGCGTTGATACAGAAAAAAGAAAATAAACAGTTGCTCTTCTCCCTCAGTAAGTCGATTGAACAATCTGCCGCATATACGAGAAAGTCTCTTTCCACAATTAAGATAATTAAAACATTCCCTGCCTCTCTACTCACCCCTAGTAAAAAGTGGTAGGCCACTCTATTTCTTTGTGCTTGATACTATTATGGATAATAAAGAAAAATGTCACAACGAGACATGATTCGTACATGTGTGCGTGTGCGACGCAATTGTGGACTTTAGATAATAAAGGTTTGTAAAACTCATATCTATCACACTATCGATTTAATTCAGATTTCAGTTCCATTCAGTTGGCAGTTCTACTGGAACTTGCCCCTCACCCCCGTAACACGAAGTGACACTAAGAGTTTCGCGGTTAGTAGTTGTTACGTAGGAATCAAAAGGTTAGCTCAGAATAGGTTGCCATGAAAAAGAAACCTCTATGAAATGACCCAAACTACTAAATCAAGAACATGAAGCCTGTGCCACAAGGTAGCAGAAGATTCCCTCGACGACGTGTGTGTGTGTTCATGCTATAAAGAGCAGTCTGCCTCTTACGTCATGAAGTTTGTAGAGCAAGACCAGTTAGCTCGTACGATTCGTGTCTTTCTTACATATCAAAATGACACATAAAACAAAACGAGCATGAAATACTTCCTATTGTTCTATTATTTCATAACGAAAAAAGGATGCTCTTTTCTTCTTTCAGTTCACGGCCATAGCAGTGTTGGCTACATTGCTCCATTTGTGTCTAACTAAAGAGAATGTGAACTACTTAAGCCATTAGACCTTCACTAAGTTATTCGCAAGCAGACCGAAATGTGCCCTGTTAATTTCTTGGAAATTAGTACTAGCTACTGTAATATATCTATGTAATAAAATTATAAAACCTTTTCACACGATAAATTTTGGCCTCATACTTCATATTCGAGATTTTGAAGGGGATCGGATACTGAGAACGAAGCATAATCTACAGTCTGTATAAAAATCATTCTCTTGTAATAAAAATCGAGGGTTTTGAAAAAGAGAGGCAAGGCTTCAGTTTTTCTCCCCTCCTTTTCAGTATTTATATAGAACACGCGGTAAAGGAAATCAAAGAGGAATATGGGAAGGGAATCACAATACAAGGAGAAGAAATCAAAACTGTGAGATTTGCTGATGATATTGTTATTTTATCTGAGTCTGCAGAAGATCTGGAGAAATTGCTGAATAGTGTGTACAGAGTCTTGGGTAAGGAGTACAAGATAAAAATAAATAAGTCCAAAACAAAAGTAGAAATGATGTCAGATGATGCAGGTAATATTAGATTAGGAAATGAAGTCTTAAAGGAAGTAGATGCATATTGTTACTTAGGTAGCAGAATAACTAACAATGCCAGAAGTGAGGAGGAAAATGCAGACTAGCTCAAGCGAGGAAGGCCTTGCTCACTTCGAACATTGATACAGGAATTTGAAATATGTTTTAGGAGAATTTCGTCTGGAGCGTGGCATTTATTTGATTTATTTATTTAGCTTATGTACATAACTCTAGATACAAGCATTCAAAAATATAACAAACAATATAACACTTCAAATAATCAATCTCAAAAACAGTTCACAAACTCAAATCAGAACTGCCCAACCCCGTCACACACAAACTCCTTCAGCTGACCGGAGTATGACCTCCTAGGACATTCGGTGACAATATGACGAATGATCTGTTTCTTCTCACCACAGTCGCACTCAGGGGAGGAGGGCATAGCCCATGTATGCAACAATGACCAACATCGTCCATGATTGGTACGGACTATGTTGAGAAGAACCCAAGTTGGCGTGTTGGCGACTAAAGAGGGTCTGCCATTCATCTGGAGCTGTGTTGGTCCACTCCAATTGCTATTCATCAGAACCGTTAAAGTTCCTATTGATGAGTTCCCTTACAGTCTGAATGGGCGGAGATCTTGATTTCAGACGTCCATACCTAACAACCATGTCTTCATACTGTAAAGGGGAAGACTTGGGTTCATAGTTATCTTCCTGAACTCGCGTATTAGGTTGTTTTGTCTGTGTATTCTTGGAGGTGTTATATGGCTCAGGACTGGCAACCAGAAAAGAGGAGTAGATCTGACTGCGCCGCTGACAATACGCATCGTCTGATTCAGAACAACATCAATATTCTTAACATAAGGGCTATTCAGCCAAACAGAAGAACAATACTCGGCAGTAGAGTATACCAGTCTCAATGCTGACGACTAAGAGTGGATGCTGATGCTCCCCATGTAGAACCTGAAAGTTTCTGAATGATATTGTTCCTGGTCTTCAGTTTAGCAGCGGTATTCATTAAATGTTTCCTGAAGGATACTGTCCGATTAAGAGTTACTCCATGGTACTTGGGGTTAGGATTGTGTGGTAGAGGAGAGTTGTCAAGGGAAACATTCAAAGTAATGCCTGCCTGTTATTAAGGTGAAAGAGACAGGTTTCTGTTTTACTGGTGCTAGGTATCAAACATCACTTATCAAAGTACTCGCTTAAAATGTCAATTGTGAGAGGAGATCGATTTGGTTAAATTTTTGACGAGGAGAGAGAGAATGGTAGGACACATCTTAAGACACCCAGAACTTGTTCAGTTGTTTTTTAAGGGAAGTGTAGGCGGTAAGAACAGTATAGGTAGACGAAAGTATGAACATGCCAAGCAGATTGGAGCAGATGTAGGATGCAACACACAGGATAGGGTGGCATCGAGAGCAAACAATAGCAACAACTTCATCCTCCTCGAAATATACGAAAATCAGAAATATGTTCAGTTCAGTTTTTGTCTGTCTGTCTCGACATAACGGGAAAACGGCTTACCAACATTTCTCAAAATTATGTTGTTTTCTTGTTTGTTTTTTTAGGGATAGTCCTGTCGTGCAGTAGTCTCGCTGTTTAACTGGTCAGTATGCTGGCCATTGGTCGAAGGGGTCGGGGAATTTAACCTTCATCGGCCATGCACTGAAACGCAAGCCGCCCACGGACGTCGACACGAAACCCGTGCATCAGACCATTTCGTAGGCCAGAGTCCATTATTATTATTATTATTATTATTATTATTATTATTATTATTATTATTATTATTATTATTATTATTATTATTATCCGGGGTATCTGTGGAACGCAGAGGTGAACGAAGGTGCGGGCTTGAATGGGTCTGACTACAACGTCAAGAATTGAATTAAAACTTTAACAAACGTTATATTACTTTCATAAAAAAAAACTTAACAAATTTCCACAAGGGAACAATAACAATCAGGTACAATGCCAATCTAGAAACCAGAGTAGGAAAAATCCAAGATTCGGAACCTTAACACTTTGGACTTTAAGCCCCTACTTTTACAATTTTACAAATGGAAGAAGAATTATTTAGTTAAGGGTAGAAATCCCCTAATATTCATGGAGCACTTGCCCCCAAAATACAATTTCTAGCCTTCTAGAGGCACTCGTTAACCTTTCAAAAACTTTGAAAATGAGCTAACAGGCTGTCAGTTTTTCAAGCCTACTCAAGGCAACACCAACTTACAATCACTGGCCTCTCAAGGTACAACTTACAATTTGAAAAGAAAACAAATATTTTATACAGGGGTATTTAATACTCAACCTACGGGCCTTCATGGAAACAGAACAGGTTAGGTAACTGGCCCAGGCACAAAATGAATGGAGGTGCACACTGCGCTCCAAGATAATGAACACTTAAAAACCTAAAGGACTCTAGGCCGATGAAACAGGGGCAATTCCCAAACTACTGAGGTGACTCGTATAGAAATTACTTTACCACATTACAGAACGAAGAACAGTTATAAAACGTAGTCACCTCAAACCAAGATGAAGGGGAGCTCGAGAGTGTAATTCACTCTCCATCCCCGATTTACAGTTAAAGATTTTATGAAGGTTTTACATTAGCTGGAAGAAAGTTACATTTTAGAAAAGCTTGTTACATAACTAAAGAGTCGGACTGCGGAGGTAGCAAGAAAGAATAAAGTTATGTGGCCATTACCTTGTAGATGTTCTAGTTGCCGACGAAAGAGGCCGCCCGCCCCCTGCTCAACACACACACTCAGAAAGGTGACGATCAATTGGCCAAGAAACGTGAAAAGCCGCAGTTTATAAACCCTCAGGGAAGGTTCGAGATCATTCAAGACTAAACTAGCCACACCCTCTCAATTTAATTGGTCAATTTCAAAGTTACATTCACAATCGAACAAGAAGCCTGTGATAGGTTGGATATATTTTACAGAAATTTTTCATTGGCCAGATTCAAAACTGGCGGAAAGGAAAAGGAAATATTGCCAACCCAAAAATAAATGAACATCAATGAGTTACAAAAACCTAGAAATACACAACTTCTTTAAATTATAACTTCTTACTCCTTGCACCAGCGTGCATGATCATAGTTTTTAGTAGTGTCATCTATGGAAGAATGTTCAAACTTCTTTATGAATGGCAAACAAAACAAGGAGAAATTCACTCAGTTTTGGAAACTTCACAATAACAAAATCACTCAATATTTTAGTGGTGACATTTTCTGATTAAAGTTCCAAGTTGGTGTAGTTTCAGTTTCACTGTTTTACCAATAGAGGGGTTCATTTAGGCGCTGATTTTGAATGCGCGGCGTTGAGGTGTACCTCCCAGTACAATTATTATTATTATTATTATTATTATTATTATTATTATTATTATTATTATTATTATTATTACATATTGCAATAACTATCGAGGTGTCTCATTGATTAGTATACCGGGCAAAGTATTCACAGGGGCATCTTGGAGGGAAGGATGCGATCAGCGGTTGAAAACCAGTGTGGTTTCCGACCACAGAGAGGCTGTCAGGATCAGATTTTCAGAAAGCGCCAAATAATTGAAAAATGCTATGAGAAGAATAGACAGTTGTGTTTATATTTCGTAGATCTAGAGAAAGCATATGACAGAGTACCGAGGGAAGGGATGTTCGTCATACTGGGAGACTATGGGATTTAAGTTGACAATTGGGCTGCAGTGAGAACTGATGGTAGAATGACTTCTTGGTTCAGGGTACTTACAGGGGTTAGACACCTTTGTTGTTCGTAGTTTACATGGATCATCTGCTGAAAGGTATAAAGTGGCTGGGAGGGATTCAGTTAGGTGGAAATGTAGTAAGCAGTCTGGCCTATGCTGACGACTTGGTCTTAATGGCAGATTGTGCCGAAAGCCTGCAGTCTAATATCTTGGAACTTGGAAATAGCTGCAATGAGTATGATATAAAAATCAGCCTTTCGAAGACTAAATTTGATGTCAGTAGGTAAGGCTGGTGATACAAAGCTGGAACAGATAGATAATTTTAAGTATTTAGGATGCGTGTTCTCCCAGGATGGTATTATAGCAAGTGAGACTGAATCAAGGTGTAGTAAAGCTAATGCAGTGAGCTCGCAGTTGCGATCAACAGTGTTCTGTAAGAAGGAAGTCAGCTCCCAGACGAAACTATCTTTACATCGGTCTGTTTTCAGACCAACTTTGCTTTACGAGAGTGAAAGCTGGGTTGACTCAGGATATCTTATTCATAAGTTAGAAGTAACAGACATGAAAGTAGCGAGAATGATTGCTGGTACAATCAGGTGGGTATAATAACAGGAGGGTACGCGGAATGAGGAGATAAAGGCTAAGTCGTAGTCTTGGTCTCCCTCTACTTCTCTTACCCTCCATAACAGAGTCCATTATTCTCCTAGGTAACCTATCTTCCTCTATTCGCCTCACTTGACCCACCACTGAAGCCAGTTTATGCGTACAACTTCATCCTTCGAGTTCATTCCTAACTTAGCCTTTATCTCCTCCGTCCGAGTACCTCCTGCCATTGTCGTTATTATATTTTTTTACAATTAGTTTTACGTCGCATCGACACGGATAGTTCTTATGGCGACGATGGGATAGAAAAGGCCTAAGAGTGGGAGGGAAGCGGCCGTGGTCTTAATTAAGGTACAGCCCCAGCATGCTCCTGGTGTGAACCATCTGCAGGTCTGCCGACAGTGGGGTTCGAGCCCACTATCCCCCGGATGCAACTTCTTATTATTAGCAGACGCGAGCTGCTCCTGTCGTAGTCATATTGTGTTATGGTATGACGCAGTTGGTAGTCAGAATTCATCCATTCTGGCATCATGAAGTTTTCGGTTTGGTAAAAATCTGTCCATATATTCGCTTTTCTAACCCAGAGTTCTTGATGTAAATCTTGGAATTGTGTCGTAGAAGGCTGTGGTATTTTTAATCGCAGTTCTTCTATATAGAACGATTGTCTTGTGAGCTCATAGGTTAGTTTCAAAGGGACGTATTTTGTCAGGTAGAAAACTTTTTTAAGATACATGGCCTTCACTCTTTCTAGTGTATCTAGGTTATCCTTCGACAGTGGTGTTCCCAGATGATCAGTAAAATGAAAATGTTAAGGGTCCACCTTTTCAATACAAAGAATATTTATTGATGTGAGTATATATCACTTTTTTTGTTGTTTTTAAAAATGAAGCAATGTTTTCCAGTGTTGACTTAGTTAAATGTAACAAAGGCTTTTCAGTCTGTCAAACACACAGCAAATACAATGTAAATTAAAACACTATACCGAGCTCGATAGCTGCAGTCGCTTAAGTGCGCCCAATATCCAGTATTCGGGAGATAGTGGGTTCGAACCCCACTGTCGGCAGCCCTGAAAATGGTTTTCCGTGGTTTCCCATTTTCACACCAGGCAAATGCTGGGGCTGTACCTTAATTAAGGCCACGGCCGCTTCCTTCCCACTCCCAGCCCTTCCCTGTCCCATCGTCGCCATAAGACCTATCCGTGTCGCTGCGACGTAAAGCAACTAGCAAAAAAAAAAAAAACCACTATAAACATATCTGTAAAACACACACTAACATACAAAGAATGACATGTTTCGTTCTACAAGAACATCCTCAGATTCTATCAAATCACTTAAAAACAAGCTTATATATGTACAGTATAGTCCAGGTTGTGGTGTATAGAACATAAAGTGTATCTTATAAAACACTTGACTGCACCTATTCAGATAAATTTTAAATGTAACGTTAAATTGATGAGGATATCGTGCGTATGACCGTAAAGTATAAAATTTGAGAAGGTAGGGGCCTATCCCAATTGTTGAGTCTATTTTCTCGTATATGAAACCTTAACAACTGGGTTATCTTCTCTGATTTGCTTTCAACGTTTTAACTTGTTACAATTTAACTTTTAACATTTGTCTTTGTATTTGCTGTCATGTGTTTTATATTTTAACTAGTCATAATTTAACATTTGTCTTGAAGGCGCTATCATGTGTTTTATACTGTTGTTTGATAAGTCGTGTTTTGCTCAATTGGGCTGATGATGACGCGCAATGAGCGTCGAAACTAGTAGGTACCAATCTTCTTTAAACAACATGTGATATATACTCACATCAATAAATATTCATTCTATTGAAAAGGTGGACCCTTAACATTTTCATTTTACTGTATCTCAGTTCAATACGGAACAGAATGAAGTTTCTAACTTTCATTTCCCAGTTAATGTCTAAGGCGTATGTCACGATGGGATCTGTTTGTACGTAGACTATTTCTCTTAGCAGGACGTAAGTTGTTAGGAACACTGTGTCATCTGTAGAACATATCTGGAAGCTGGGGTATGTATTTGTTTTGTTTATTTACTTCTTGAATACTAATTTTTAAGATTACGAGACAATGTTGATAATGATTTAGTTCAACAGTGATTCATCATTGTTTTAAAATACAAGTATCTGGGTCTTAATTTTATTCCTAGCTGTGTCTAGCTAAGTGTGAAATGGCGTTGGTAATGACTGGCATAAATCACGGAGGGTTGACACGTGCAGTAGTTGGGCTGTGTTCTGTGCAGGCGGGATTTTTTTACTTGTATAACCAAAAGAAGGTAGCAAAAAAAGAATTGAGGTGTTTAGCAACCGGCTCCGACTTGTCAGCCCCCTTCAAGAAGAAGGGTGAACTCCCCTCCCAGCTTCAGTCCTGCCTGCTTTCGTTTTGTCTTCTTTACATGTTGTAGCGACAGAGGGATAAATATCGGCTCTGGTCAGTGACTTGATCATGGCTTGATGTAAGTTAACATTTTATATCATCCTGTTTCCATGGTTAGCTCGGTTTTAAGCATTTTGTCTCAAAGTAGCACTTGTACCCGTTCTTCACACGGGAATTTGCAATGGATTCCCTTCGGGAATTTATGCGAAGTAACATGGTTCTATCCACACGTTTAATGCGGCATGTTAAAGTGAGAATGATGATGGTTTCTGAATTTATTGCACTGTACAGTTCTTGGTCCGAAGCTCTGCGAAATTCTCTATAGTTCTCAGATTGCATATTATGTCTCTGACCACTGGCACTGAGTTCCGACATTGGTGATACCTCCCTTAATATCTGCCCTATGGAAAAGTATAAAATGGCTCTTTTAGTTTTTCCTGTTACCCACCTTGAAGTGCACAACATGACCCACGGGATTTGGACTAAAAATTCAATTTTTCTTCATCATCTGCATTAGTCTATTATCTAGACCTAATGTTAACGAGAATACTTGAGGATAATCTTCATATAAATGCCAACTCCATGTAATTACCATGACAGCATAAGCAGCTGATAACACATTCTGAGTGAATAGATTCCAAATACAAAGTTTGATTGAAATAAGTCCAGCAGTTTTCCACTTTAATGAATATACAAAACAGATGGGTAACCAGAGACTTCTACCTTTTGCTTCCTCGGTGTTCAATTACATTAGGTTGGGGTTAATTTTCAAGCCGAGTAGAATATTACGCAAAAATGAGTGCAATTTGACTAGACAAAAGAGTGACTGAATGGGATGCTATATTTCTAGAACATAGATCTCAGAGAATTAGAGTAGGTGAAGCTTTATCTGACCCTGTAATAATAAAGAGGGGAATTCCTCAAGGCAGTATTATTGGACCTTTATGTTTTCTTATATATATATATAAATGATATGAGTAAAGGAGTGGAATCGGAGGTAAGGCTTTTTTGCGGATGATGTTATTCTCTATAGAGTGATAAATAAGTTACAAGATTGTGAGCAACTGCAGCGTGACCTCGAAAATGCTGTGAGAGGGACAGCAGGCAATGGTATGTTGATAAATGGGGTTAAAAGTCAGGTTGTGAGTTTTAATTACTGTGTTTATGGGGTGACAGTTCCTTTTGGGGATCATTGTAAGTATCTAGGTGTTAATATAAGGAAAGATCTTCATTGGGGTAATCACATAAATGGGATTGTAAATAAAGGGTACAGATCTCTGCACATGGTTATGAGGGTGTTTAGGGGTTGTAGTAAGGATGTAAAGGAGAGGGAATATAAGTCTCTAGTAAGACCCCCAACTAGAGTATGCTTCCAGTGTATGGGACCCTCACTAGGATTACCTGATTCAAGAACTGGAAAAAATCCAAAGAAAAGCAGCTCGATTTGTTCTGGGTGATTTCCGACAAAAGAGTAGCGTTACAAAAATGTTGCAAAGTTTAGGTTGGGAAAAATTGAGAGAAAGAAGAAGAGCTGCTCGACTAAGTGGTATGTTCTGAGCTGTCAGCGGAGAGATGGCATGGAATGACATTAGTAGACGAATAAGTTTGAGTGGCGTTTATAAAAGTAGGAAAGATCACAATATGAAGATAAAGTTGGAATTCAAGAGGACAAACTGGGGCAAATATTCATTTATAGGAAGGGGAGTTAGGGATTGGAATTACTTACCAAGGGAGACGTTCAATAAATTTCCAGTTTCTTTGAAATCATTTAGGAAAAGGCTAGGAAAACAACGGATAGGGAATCTGCCACCTGCGCGACTGCCCTAAATGCAGATCAGTATTGATTGATTGATTGATTGATTGATTGATTGATTGATTTTCTCCTGTTATTTTCTTTCACCTGAGACCCATGTGACTTTGCCGCGGTAGGGAGGCTTGCGTGTCTCAGTAAAGCAGATAGTCGAGCCGCAGATGCAACCATATCGGATACGTATCTGTCGAGAGACCAGATAAACGTATGGTTCATCGAAAGGGTGGTAGCAACCTTTCGGAAGTTGCAAGCCCGGCAGTCTAAATGATTGACTGATATGGCCTTGTAATAATACTCAACATGGCTTAGCTGTGTTGATACTGCACACACGGCTGAAAACAACGGGAAACTACAGTCGTAACTAACATCCGAGGACATGCAGCTCTCTCTGTATGAAATGTACTGATGATGGCTTCCTCCCGGGTAAAATATTCCGGAGGTAAACTAGTCCCCCATTTGGATCTCCGGGTGGGGATTACACGAGAGGGGGCGATCATCAGGAAAATGGATACTGACATTCTGCGAGTCGGAGCGTGAAATGTTGGAAGTTTGAATCGTTGTGGGAGGCTAGAGAATCTGAAAAGCGAAATGGATAGATTAAAGTTAGATGTAGTTGGTATAAGTGAAGTACGTTGGCAAGAAGAACAGGATTTTTGGTCAGGCGACTACAGAATTATCAACACAAAATCATCAACCAGAGGAAATTCAGTAGTTGGTTTAATAATGAATAAGAAAATAGGGCAGCGGGTAAGCTACTACGACCAGCATAGTGAAAGAATTATTGTCGTCAAGATAGACACCAAACCAATGGCCACAATAGTGCAGGACTATATGCCTACTAGTTCAGCGGATGATGAGGAAATCGATTAAATATATGAAGAGATAGAAGACTTAATATAATATGTAAAATTTGATGAGAATCTAATTGTGATGGGAGACTGGAATGCAGCGGTAAGCCAAGGAATAGAAGGTGATACAGTAGGAGAATTCGGATTGGGACAAAGGAACGAAAGAGGAAGTCGGCTGGTTGAATTCTGCACTGATCATAATTTAGTTCTTGCCGATACTTGGTTCAAACACCACAAACGACGGTTGTATACGTGGACGAGACCTGGAGACACTGGAAGGTATCAAATATATTTCATTAGGATTAGGCAGAGATTCAGAACCCAGGTGTTGGATTGCAAGACTTTCCCAGGAGCAGACGTGGACTCGGACAACAATTTGTTAGTCATGAAATGCCATCTGAAGTTGAAGAAATTGACGAAAAGAATGCAAGGAGCTGTGACCTAGACATTCTGAAAGAAAATAGTATAAGAAATTGTTTCAAGGAACATGTTGCACAAGCACTAAATGAAAAGGCTGAAGGAAACACAGAAGAGGAAGAATGGACAGTCGTAAAGAATGATATCTCTAAGGCTGCTGAAGAAATGTTAGGATGGAAGAAAAGATCAGATAAGAATCAGTGGATAACTCAGGAGATACTGGACCTGATGGATGAACTACGAAAATACAAGAATGCTAGAAATGAAGAGGGCAGAAAAGAATACAGGCGATTAAAGAATCAAGTGGATAGAAAGTGCAAGGTAGCTAAGGAAGATTGGCTGAAGGAGAAGTGCAAGGATGTCGAAGGTTGTATGGTCCTAGGAAAGGTAGATGTTACAGGAAAATCAAGGAAACATTTGGAGAAAGGAAATCTAGGTTTATGAATATTAAGAGCTCAGATGGAAAGCCACTTCTAGGGAAAGAAGAGAAAGCAGAAAGATGGCAGGAAAATATCCAGCAGTTGTATCAGGATAAAGATGTAGATGATTTGGTTCTGGAATAATAAGAGGCTGTTGATGCCGATGAAATGGGAGACCCAATTTTGAGGTCAGAGTTTGACAGAGCTGTCAGCGACCTAAATAGGAACAAGGTACCTGGAATTGATGACATTCCTTCTGAATTACTGACTGCCTTAGGAGAAACCAGCATGGCAAGGTTATTCCAGTTAGTGTGTATGCTGTATGAGACAGGAGAAGTCCCATCCGATTTTTCGGCATACCGAGCTCGATAGCTGCAGTCGCTTAAGTGCGGCCAGTATCCAGTATTCGGGAGATAGTAGTTTCGAACGCCACTGTCGGCAGCCCTGAAAATGGATTTCCGTGGTTTCCCATTTTCACTCCTGGCTCTTCCCTGTCCCATCGTCGCCATAAGACTTATCTGTGTCGGTGCGACGTAAAGCAACCAGCAAAAAAAAAAAAAAAAAAATTTCGGCAGAATGTTGTTATATCAATTCCCAAGGAAGCCGGTGCTGACAAATGTGAAAAGTCCGGACCATTAGTTTAGTATCTCATGCCTGCAAAATTTTAACACGTATTATTTACAGAAGAATGGAAAGACAAGTTGAAACTGAATTGGGAGAAGATTAGTTTGGCTTCAGAAGAAATATAGGAATATGTGAAGCAATCCTGACTTTACGTCTGATCTCAGAGGATCGAATTAGGAAGGACAGGACCACGTACATGGCATTCGTAGATCTAGAAAAGGCATTCGATAATGTTGATTGGACCAAGCTTTTTAAGATTCTGAATGTGATTGGGATCAGAAACCGAGAATGAAGAATTATCTACAATCTGTATAAAAACCAGTCTGCAGTGATAAGAATCGATGGCTTTGAAAAAGAAGCAGCAATCCAGAAAGGAGTGAGGCAAGGCTGCAGTTTGTCCCCCCTCCTTTTCAATGTTTACATAGAACAGGCAGTAAAGAAAATCAAAGAGGAATTTGGAAAGGGAATCGCAATGCATGAAGAAGAAATCAAAACCTTGAGATTTGCCGATGATATTGTTATTTTATCTGAGACTGCAGAAGATCTCGAGAAGTTGCTGAATGGTATGGACAGAGCCTTGGGTAAGGAATACAAGATGAAATTAAGTAAGTCCAAAACAAAAGTAATGGAGTGCAGTCGAACGAAGGCAGGTGATGCAGGAAATATTAGATTGGGAAATGAAGTCTTAAAGGAAGTAGATAAATATTGTTACTTGGGTAGTAAACTAACGATGGCAGCAGTAAGGAGGACATAAAATGCAGACTAGTACAAGCAAGGAAGGGTTTTCTTAAGAAAAGAAATTTTCTCACTTCAAACATTGGTATAGGAATTAGAAAGATGTTTCTGAAGACTTTCATCTGGAGCGTGGCATTGTATGGAAGTGAAAGATGGACGATAAACAGCTCAGAAAGAAAGAGAATATAATATTTTGAAATGTGGTGTTACAGAAGAATGCTGAAGGTAGATCGAATCACGAATGAAGAGATACTGAATCGAATTGGTGAGAGGAGATCGATTTTGCTCAATTTGACGAGAAGAAGAGATAGAATGATAGGAGACATCTTAAGACACCCAGGACTTGTTCAGTTGGTTTTTGACGGAAGTGTAGGCGGTAAGAACGGTAGGGGTAGACCAAGGTGTGAATATGGCAAGTAGATGTAGGATGCAGCAGTTACGTAGAAATGAAAAGGTTAGCAGAGTATTGGGTGGCATGGAGAGCTGCATGAAACCAGTTTGTGGACTGATGACTCAAACACACAAATAAGTGTACGGTAGGTCTGCGAGTGTGTCCGTCACTGGCTGCAGAGCGTGAAGCCCGTAGAAAATAGTAATTTCACCGTCATTTGAAGAGTAAACGAAATTATGTACATAACACAATTTATTTAAAATGAAGGAGCGCTTCACACTAGTCTACACATACGAGTATAACCAATACTGTAAGAGAACATTGAAAAAAAGAACTCTTTTGATCTTCAGTGATTTTTAAATAATATGCATATCGAACTCTGCATCTGGATGAGTATATTCTAAATATGAAGTGAAAGAGCAAACCCCCAGTCTATTCAGAGATTTTTAAATGATATGCATAATGAAATCTGCATCTGGATGAGTATACTCTAAATATGAAGTGTAAGAGAAAATTAAAGAAAACTCTTCTTGTCTTCGTATAAACCCCCAGTCTGTTCAGTGATTTTTAAATTGTATGCGTATCAAAACCTGCTCCTGGATGAGTAGACTCTAAGAGTGAAGAAATTTCTTGTGGTCTTCGTATAAACCCCTAGTCTATTCAGTTATTTTTAAATCATATGCGTATCAAAACCTGCTCCTGGATGTGTAGATTCAAAGTATGAAGTTTGTTCGAGATCTACAAATCAATCGCTTACAAGTGATGGTGGAACAAGCAAACAAACAAACATAAAACAAACAGATAGACTTCCGGGCGCGCGATTCAAATTGATGAACTTGCCATGTTTGCTACACAGAGAGCCAGCCACTGTCTGTTGTTGTGCGTCAGAGCAAATCATTATGTTCCTATTTATATACTTCCATGTAAATCAGGAGATAATTATTTCTGTCAAAACAAGAACTGTGCACTTAAAAGACCAGGGATATTTCACTTATAAAGCTATTGTTACACAGAAACCAGATTTCAGTTTGGTCAATGTTTTGAGGTCGCGTTTTACTTGTTTTTGAATTACCATAAATTTAAGGGCATTTTATAGATCACTGTCTGTAGTACTGGTACCTGAAGTTGACGGAGCGATCACAAAGCATGTGCAAAGTTATCAAACTCGCCAGCTACTTTCCGCCAATATTCAAGGAGGCTGTTCTACTCGGTACGCAGCAGTAATCCCATCTATCAGGGATGAGTGGTAGCAGAAGAGACAAATCACATCACAGCAATGGCCAATGTAATGTTATTGTTGATCAGTTTTATGAGCTTTCATATGGTGGGCTTTCACATTTAGTTTTCTTTCGACTCTGTGATATTAGAGCATCTCCTTCCTTCTTTCATGACTCCCTCTTGTGTTATTCGTCAAGCGACATTTCCTTTACGCTTTTTCGTCATTTTTATTATTCGTCAAGCGACCTTTCCTTTACGCTTTTTCCTCATTTTTATAATCATCTTGACAATTTTCCTTGTCGAAATGGACCGATGACCGCACAGTTTTACACCTTAAGATAATAATGACAAAAACCATCGCCAGCTAACACGATTAAACAATATTTTCATGTTAGCAATGCTCAGTGTTGATATGGACTAAACAACAAAAGTCTAAATTCATGAATGCTGTTATCATAATCGGTACGGTAAAACTGTATAAGACATAAATAGTAGGAACTTATATTCTCTATATCATTTGTTACGCAATACTTTTCGATAGGACCAATAACATACGTATTTAAAAATTACATTTTTGGCTCCTTCCCCTAAACTAATCCAGTGTGAATAAAACTATTTATAGCCTCTACTGTAGTACCTTATTCCCAGACTTTACATACAGATTTTCATCAAATTCTGTTCACCCATTTTCTCATGGTTCGGTGTTGATATGGACTTAGCAACAAAAATCCTAGCTCATGAATATCTGTTATCATAGCCGGTACGGTAAAAATGTATAAGATATAAATGATCGGAAATTTAATTTTATATAAGTTTAGTTATGTAGTATTTATCGATAGGACCACTAATAACATAAATATTTGAGTATTAAATTTTATGCCTTCCCCTAAATTGTTATTTCACTCAGCGTGAATAAAATTATTTATAGCCTACATTGTAGTGCCTTACTCCCCCACTTTAGGTACCAATTTTAATTAAATTATCTCCATTTTCTCGTGATATGCGTACTGACAGACAAACCGACAGGTGACGGAAAATTAAAAGTGCATTTCCTTGTTACTGTGAACACGACCGATACAGAAATATCATTCCTTTTACATTATGAACAATGTACAGACAGAACGCTTATTTTATATATAGAGACTAGCATGTACCCGCGGCTTTGCCCGCGTTTATTAATTCAACTGTTTTATATAATATTTTTTTCCTTATAGAGCTTCCGGCCGAACTATATTAGTGTCCTTCCAAATGGAGCTGAGATGTATAGTGCGTTTGGCTTTCCAACTCTTGAACAAACCACGTACAGTTGACAATGGGAGAAGCAGCCTTTTCGAAGATGGAGTCCTATAACTTTAAGAGATTGTTCTTGTGCCTTGTTGATGTTCATAGCGAAACTGAAACAAACGGGGAACTGCAGACGTCTACACTTAAACTGTATATCCGAAGAAATTATTAGAATCCGAGGAATGAATAGTAGTTCGCTCGCGGCATGCCCAATCATGAGAATGGCTTTAATAATAATAGTCATCAGTTTTAGAGTCGTGTTCATTGCAGAGGGCAGGATTCTTGTTCTTAAGAAGGATAATCGGTGCCACAATCGTCCGCTCTAAGGTGTTCGCGGATACTCCAGGCGACTCGAAGTCTTTCAAAAACTCTGCCGTGTAGTCGATAGACTTGTAACTTTATAGAACATCGGGTAATTCTTGTAAAAGTTGCTTGTTGATGACGTTGACAGCTTCACTTCTTGGAGCAAGAATTGCTCTTTGACACAGCCATGCGTAATTGGTGAAATGATGTGGCCACGAATGTTAAAAATTTCAGATCTATACGTGTTTATTTTCAACTAATCTTCTTTACTATAGCCTATGTTTTCTCTAAATGACATAATAAATCATGAGATTGAGTTAGTTGAAAGAAAACATGGTAATCAGATAATTCTTGTGAGTGTTCCTTATTGATGACGTTGACAGCTTCATGTCTTGGTGCAAGAATTGCTCTTGGACACAGCCATGCGTCTAAGGTGAAAACCTGTGCCCACATATGACAAACATTTCAGACCTTTGTTTGCCGTAGATTTGGATGGGCATCGCACACAGACAGACAGACAGACAGACAGACAGACAGACAGACAGACAGACAGACAGACAGACAGACAGACAGACAGACAGACAGACAGACAGACAGACAGACAGACAGACAGACAGACAGACAGACAGACAGACAGACATCATGGAACGAAGGGAAATGGCTTCCTATTCCACGGACTTAAAATGGCATCTTTACTGATATTCCTTGAGCCTGCCTGTTGGCCCAGTATTCCTTCATTTTATCGCTGAATTCTTTCCTGCGCTCCTCTGACCAATTCCCAGCTCCTTTGTGGCTAGCTGATGTAAGGGATGTTAGGAAAGGTTTAGTTTATTCTTATCGTCTCCTCCAAATGTATACATGTCCAACCCTTGTCCCCTTTCTCTACGCAGTTTGGGTATGAATAGCTCAAGACTTTACGTCTCCATCCGACGGACGAATCACCATCAACAGCGTCATATGCCCTCACACCATATAAGACCAAAAACGGCTTCCTACGCCATGGACGTAAAATGGCTCCTTGACTATTGTGTTCTCTATCTATCTTATGTACGTTGCCTAGCGACAGTGACTCTATGCATATAATCTTGCTGACAGCACGTTGGATTGTCATATCCCACTACACGTTTTCGGGTGGTTTTTCGTTCATAACTCACCAACGAAAGCGAAAATGAAAATTCCGGCTTCGAGGTGCATTCGGACCCCCTTCCATCTACCTATGTTCAAAATTTCAGATCTCTGCGTGCTGTAGATTTTGCTGGGCGTCGCGCACAAACAAACACTTCCTTTTATTATTATATATAAAAGAAAGAATATATGTACCGGTATTTGTACATGATGTTCTGGTGGCTCCATGGCTACTTGCCGAATGCCAAATATATAAAAAAAATTCTGGTGGGAACTTTACTGCCGTTTCCAAAACCATCTATTAAATTCTGCTACCGGTATCAGTTCAGTCTGCAGTGGCATTAAAAAGTGGTTGTAAATCAAAGTAGACAGCAAAGAAGAAACCGGACTGGATCCTCCTACATTCCTTCACCCTCGCTTGACAGACGAGGGGAAGTAATTCGCACTTTATTATCCAGGCCGGTATTCGCGATGCTGCAAACAGGAAAAACCAGTCAATACTGTGGACAACTTCTAGACTTAACCCCCTCACCACCCTACTTAATATTGGCCCAGAAATCGAAAATGAACTTTTGGTACTAGTATAGCACATGGTTATCATTCGTGGCAAATTTGTAAGGTTACACGGAGACGTCTTTGGAAGTTTTCAGAGTTGTGATACTATTAAGCCGAAAATTAAAACACAGTTATGCCCAAATTATATTTTCGTCCACAGACTGAAGATTTGCACTGCTACTCTGCACGCAAGGCTATACACTAAAAAGCAATATCGCCGTCCTATTCTTGTTTTATAATGGCACATCAATGCTGCCAACTTGACTAGTTATATATTGAAATCACCAGACATAACCATAACGAACCATAATGAACGTTCCCTTACCCAAATGAGAAATCAAGATATAATAAGTCTGTTTTCAACGTCAGTGAGGAATTATGGGAATAAACACACTCTCTCTCCCTCACTCAGTTTAATGTTAAATATTTCTGCATCTGACATCGTCTACGTAGAGAAGCGTCCATGGCAAAGAACGGTGCAGGTCTGCTGTTACTGTGTCCATCACCAGAATGAACAAGAGCGGTGACAGCGCTGAACCTTGGTGAACGCCGGCGGTGGTGGGAAAGTCGCTGGATAGTGCATGGTTATTTCTAGTTTTTCTGAAAAAGGTCTTCAGTTTTTTTCTTTTCCAACGTTTGCTAGCCGCTATGCCATATTTATCCTTCCATGTCATGTTGGCCTCTGAAACCAAGGTTGATCTGCAATGGCAAACCCAAGAACGGAGCGATCGGCTGGTGCAATGCGGCCTGTGCCTAAATAAAAAGAAGACTGAATATATATCGTCGAATCCACAAGCAATCGGAACCTTTCCGATAGACGGCGAGGACCTGCCACGAGTGACCAGATTCAATTATCTTGGCTCCACGATCACTGATGATGGCTGACTTGTCGAAGAGGTCAATGCAAGGATATCCGCAGCCTGGATGAAATGGATAACAATAACCGGCGTCGCTTCCGACCGAAGGATGAGAGATAATCTCAAATTAAAAATATATCGTAGTGTCATCCGACCTGTTGCACAGTGTGGTTGCGAATGTTAGCCGACGACAACTGAGACAGAGCGTCGACTGGACGTCATGGAGACTAAGATGCTGAGATGGACAGCTGGCGTCAATAAATTGGATCGCACCTCCAATGAATCCATCAGGGAGAGATTTGGTGTTGTACCCATTGAAGAAATTATGCGCGAGAGTCGTCTACGGTGGTTTGAGCGGGTGCCGACACTATCGCGAAGGCCGGTTACCAAAACAGCGATCATTGAGCGATGGCTGACTAGTCGAAGAGGTAATGCTTGTGTATGTACTACAGTGTGGTTTCACTCTAGTCCTACAAGTAACATCAGATTTCAAGAAAGAAGCTTAATTATTATTTACACCAGGCAAAGACTGGAAGAATACGGTTATAGTAATGCATATATCAAAATAACGGCAAATATAGGGCCTATTTCATACACATATGCCTAAGTCAATAAGAATAGCCTACACAAAGGCTAAGTCTGCAAACCTTAGAGACAAGACAAGATTAGTTTATGTTAGGTTAATAACGAAATTTCCTTCCATTTCAACCTGATGGCTCTTCTGATTGTTGCGTTTATTCTGTCATTGATGTGGGTGCAGAATACATTAACCCTAGTTTTTAATGTGATTCCCAAGTAATTGAAGCTCGATGCATTCTTCAGAGGCCTTCCGTGTATGTAAAATTTTGATGATTTTCCACCCTTCCTAAACGTCAGCGAGACTGTCTTGTCCTCTCTTGTGTCTACTTCGCCAGCGCATCGAGTGTCTCTTGCAGTTCCTCGCTTCACTATTGACCATTCTCTCTCTCTCTCCTTGTGTGTGTAAAATGACATATGAAACTTGTATTGAAATACACAATTCTAAGCAGTTAAGGACAAAACACACGCAACTACCGAGCCAGTGAAATTAGCTCTCCGGGGGTCAGGTATTCGAAGCACTGACGTGCCGCACAGTTTAGGATTTTGCACAGAGAGAAAAAGAGAGAGAGAGGAACGAGAGAGGGGCGCACAGCTGTGAACTTTAATTTCGGAGATAGTGGTTTCGAATCCCCACTATCGGCAGCCCTGAAGATGGTTTCCCGTGGTTTCCCATTTTCATACCAGACAAATGCTGGTGCTGTACCTTAATTCAAGCCGCTACTTTCCCGTCGCTACGTCGCAGAAAAACCTTCGACATGTTCGTGCGGCGTTCAAACAAGTAGAAAAAAGAAAGTATTCGTAATTCTGAATGAGAAAGTAACATTGTTGTGGGGTCACCTTTCAGTGTAAACTCCAAAGTAACTTTTGAAGGCTCTCTGGCGTGTATAAATCTCATTGCCTTCAAATTTTGCACACATGTGTACTTACTTGTGCCAGGCTCCTCCTATCCGACCTTCCTTGGTCAACTCTGGTTCCTTTCCGACCCCGACGGTATTAGAGCACTCGAGGCTTAGGGAGTCGTTCATTTTCACGTCCTTCGTGGCTCTTGTTTTTCTTTGGCCGATACCTTCATTATTCGAAGTGTTGGATCCCTTACATTTTCCCCTCTGATGAGTGTTAATAGAAGATGGTTGCGTAGTTGTACTTCCTCTTAAAACAATAATCATCACCACTTCACCTTATCTTGTATGTATGTTCAGTGCTTAGCGCGGAGGTTGGTTTGGACCTCTACAGCTCCGCCGTCAGTCGTCATAGGTGGCCCAGGCTTCATTGAAGAGGCGCACTAGGGAAATGAGGAGTGAGTTAGTTTCCCATTGCTTTTCTCCCTGGACCAGAAGTTGCTATTACATATCAGTCTGCTAAGTCCACTGAAATGCCCGCACCGAACGACCCTGTGAACAACATTTTCAGACCATTCATAATAGGGACTGGCTGCATTAGGAATGGTATTACTAGCATCGCTCATACGTCGATCACTTTCATGTTGTCAAAGCCAGAAAACGTAGCCAGCTTATCTTACAAGCTAAATCTGAAGGAAAGAGAAGTAGGGGAAGAACGAGAATATCTTGGCTACATAATCTACGAGAATGGTGTGGGCTCAGTATCCGAGTTGCCGAGAACAAGAACCAGATCGCCCTAATGACAGCCGACATCCAGTGAGGGTATGGTACAACAATAAGAAGAAGAAGAAGAAGGAGGAGGAGGAGGTTACGTGTGCAAGCTTAACCTCACAGACTTGAATTCAATAATGTTATTGGCTTTGCATCCCACTGACTAATTTTACGGTTTTCGGAGACGCCGATGTGCCGGAATTTAGTCCCTCAGAAGTTCTTTTACATGCCAGTAAATCTAACGACACGAGGCTGACGTATTTGAGCACCTTCAAATACTGACGGACTGAGCCAGGATCGAACCTGTCAAGTTGGGGTTAGAAGGCCAGCCACTCAACAGTCTGATTCACTCAGCCTGGCAGACTTGAATTCGACTCCAGGTTTAACTTCGCAGGACTGTTAACCTTATTGACTAGATGCTTGAGATGATGATGATTATTATTACTCCTTTCATGCTTGACGAGTCCTACCGCGTTTTTTGATAAATATTTGTTTCAGGCTCTCTTTTAATTTGTTGTTGTTCTTGTTGAATTATTAGAAGCGTGGTAACATCGAGGTCATCAGTCTCGTGTACTTATATATATGTAGAATTTGTTTAATAACCTGTGTTACTGTATAACTGCAGTAGTACCAGTGTTAAGGAGGGGGTGAAAAAATCCCTAAAGTTAAAATGTTAATACCTCTCAAACCAATAGTCTTTAAAAAAATTCTTCAGCTTACAATTCATCCGCATGAAGTGTAGTACAAACATTAACTTTATTTTGTTTGGTCATAAATTTTATAACAATTGATAAAAACCAACATAAAATAAAAATCTAAAAAACAAAAATTACAATAATAATTGTATAAATGTAAGGAAATTGTGAGTTAATGCGTGTTGTAAAATGTGTTTTAGTTATTTTCTATAGCCAAATGTCTAGCATTTGTAAAATTTAAATTAATATTGGAAAACTGGTGTATTTTAGCGGAATAAATTAAGATTCTATGAAAAAAATTATTGATGTTTTGCCGGATATTGTAGGACTTAATGTTCTAAAACAGTGGTATTCAAACATTTTGGTTGGCGTACCTTAAAAGTCCGCCTCTGTGGTGTAGTGGTTACTGTGATTAGCTGCCACACCTGGAGGCCCAGGTTCCATTCCCGGCTTTGCCACAAAATTTAAAGTGGTACGAGGGCTGGAACGGGTCCACTCAGCCTCGGGAGGTCAACTGAGTAGAGGTGGGTTCGATTCCCACCTCAGTCATCCTAGAAGTGGTTTTCCGTGGTTTCCCACTTCTCTTCCAGGAAAATGCCGGGATGGTACGTAACTTAAGGCCACGGCTACTTCCTTTCCTCTTCCTTGTCTATCCCTTCCAATCTTCCCATCCCCCCACAAGGCCCCTGTTCAATATAGCAGGTGAGGCCACCTGGGCGAGGGACTGGTCATTCTCCCCAGTTGTATCCCCGACCCAGAGTCTGAAGCTCCAGCATACTACCATTCAGGCGGTGGAGGTGGGATCCCTCGCTGAATCCGAGGGAAAAACTTACCCTGGAGCGTAACCCGATAAAGAAGTACCCCTGTTTTACCTTCGTAGCCCCAAAGCACGAGCATATTGCGATTATACCAGAAATAACAAATGACCGTTTCTGGATGCCAAATAATACTAACTATGATAATAATAATAATAATAATAATAATAATAATAATAATAATAATAATAATATTTTATTATTATCATCCGTAGCTTATCCCGCTTTCTGAGGGGTCCCTCCACACACTGAGGCATGAAAGAGTTTTGGCCGGCGATTTAAGGTCGCATACCCTTCCTGGCACCACCCCCAGAAACACCAGGAATCAAACCACGGTCGCTGGGCAAAGGAAACTTCGGAGTAAAGTTCACAGAAGAAGCCAAACAATGAGCGGTCAGCAATGGCCGAAAATTGTTCCTGGCATTTTCGTAGCTTAATGATAGCCCAAGGATTGGACCATTGGAATCCTCTGTTCCCTTCTAAAGCAACGCGGCAAGCCTTCACAAGACAGGTGTCATTGCCTAGCAACGATATGCATACGAGTATAACAATATTATTAGGCCTACTGTTGATACACTCTGCTCCTGAAAACAATGAAGTGTATGAGTGGATTTCAAAAAGCAATAGAGCACAAGTAAGCATCTGTACATACCCAGCAACGGGAGATAAGCCTACAGACTGACATAGAACGTGTGACAATAAAGTTCGGTGAATGAAGTCAGAACGGTCGATCAGGCAATACTGGTGACACAGAACGGTGCACCTGCGTAGCAGCAGGTTTTGACCACCTGCTCCCAACGATGTTCAGTTGAGCATCGTGTGTGTGCAGTGTAAGACCTGCTTGACACAGTGCGTGTTTAGTGCGTTGGTTCTGAACTGCGAACTGGAACACGAACGACCAAAAGATCAATGTACAGTTTTGTTTTAAGCTCGGCAAAACACCGAACGGATGATCAGAAGCAGGCACGGGATTTTGTCGAAAAGGCGGATGTGACACCAAATTTCTTGAACTGTATTGTCACTCAGGATGAAACCTGGTATCTCAGGCACGACCCTGAAACGAAACGGCAAAGCATGGAATGGCGTTCTCCGAGACGAAAAGTCATGCATCAAACTCACTTTGAAAGGAAAGAGATTTGACGATATTCCTGACATCCAACGAAAGGTGACGAGGCTTTTCAACACCATCCCAAAGGAAGCCTGCTTGCAAAGTTTCCAGGACATATATCGCCGATCTTAGCAGTGCATAGTTACGGGAGGGGACTATTTCGAAGGACAGTAAGGTCACTGTCGTGCATTGTTCATCTATGTTGATAGTACAGGACTATTCACCGAACTTTATTGTCACAGGTTGTATTTTGGAATGACTAATTCAGAAAGGGGACTCTGTAGTGGTAGACAAAAAGACTGAATCAAAACAAGATGTTATTGGAAATGAGCAGGCTCAACTCCTTTTTGAACTGCTCATTAAGAACGGTTAGAAGCTACGATTTATTTGCGTACCCCTTGAGACGACCTCGCACACCACACTTCGAATACCTCTGGACTAGAATGTAGGACATTTCAGGAGCATGTAGGACATCTAGAAACTGAACATTGAAAGCAAAAATATATGGAAAAAAGCTACATTTAATCCATGTCATTCTCACATTAAATATAACAAGAACAAAATCAGTCGCGATTTTTCTGTTAACATTTTTTTACACGTTGCTTTTACGTCGCGCCGACACAGATGGGTCTTATGGCGTCGATGGGACAGGAAAGGGGTAGGAGTGGGAAGCAAGTGGGCGTGGCCTTCATTAAGGAGCAGCCGCAGCATTTGCTTGGTGTGAAAATGGGAAACCGCGGAAAACCATCTTCAGGTTGCCGACAGTGGGGTTCGAGCCCACTCTCTCCCGAATACTGGATACAGGCTGCAACTAGCGAGCTCGCTGTGAACATTTAAGTCATACTGATCTGGCCTGTCTAAAACATAAAACTCAGAACAGTTTAAGACTCAGTAGTGTAGTAGACAATTTAACTAAGAAAAGTATGGAGTAGACCTCAGAGAAGTGAGGGAGGGGGGTCCAAGGGCCCTTCGTCGTATCTCGGTAAACTTTTTTGACATTTGAGAACAAAATATTATGTTTTAAGTCCCTTTACGTGTGATACCAATTACAAAATACTGTGTGACATTGTATTTGCATTACTATTGTTAATACAATATAGTTTTTTTGAAGAAAACGCTTCTCTTAGAAGTCAAAAGTGGCCGCCATCTTTGACTACGTCAACGTCATACAGCGGCGGTGGACTTAACTTCACATTCATTGTTCTGTGTTTATTTTGAAACTTATTAAAAATAATAGTCGTTTGTTTTATGCTGGAACTAAATGTGTGTTTCCGCTATTTCATCATTTTTGTTATGCTTTTTTAAATCTATTGATAATTCATTCTTATCATCGTCAAACAACTCAACTTGCAGAATGTAAATGTTATCTAGTTCTGATTATCTCATACACTGGCGGAAAATGAAATCCCAGGTAAACGAAATTTGGGAGGCGTGTTTGCAAATCTGAAAGATGTCCCCTATTCAAATTTGCGCGCTAGTCGACGAAGAGTGGTACTAGTAGCGCCTTTTTTTTTACAGGGGGCCCCCGTAGCCCACTCCCCCGTCGTGGCAATCGTCTCAATCTGCATTGCCTCCGACATGCTATTAGTTCTAAGTAGAAAGAGATAGCTGGGAAAAGTGAGAAATTATACAAGGAGTATCTGCCTGATTCCACGTTAGACACGTTACCAGGCAAGTTTGTATTGGTTGGGTGGTGTTAAGGTGTGGTATTGAAGGTTCAGGGAAAAACCACATAGGCAGAAAAGAGAAAGAGCCTACATGTAAAACCTGACAGCTAGTAGCGCCACTAAGACCGTGCTCTAAATACGCGCTATTGGCCTACAATTGGCCACGGCTGGTCTGTGGTCCGACAGCTCTGCACTCTGATCGACCAACCGAGCAGTGGAAGGGTGGCCACGACTCTACCGTGGCTCTGCGCTCTCTGTATTCGGGAGATGGAGAGGGGCTGGTCTCTACTGTCAGCTGTCCCGATAATGAGAACGATTTTCCGTGGATTTTCATTCTCCTGCGCTAAGGCGAATGTCGTGACAGTTCCTAGTATAGGCCCCCTCACCTCCGAGCATCTCCCGGCCTGAGTGACGTCGTCACCGTCTAAGAAACCGGCCTACCCCTGCACGGGACTCTTCTGTGCCACTTGGGAAGCGCATCTTCAGCACATTAACACCAGGCTTAACCTTACAGACCTCGGGTTCAACCCTAGACCTAAGGGCGTTAATGGCGTTAAACTTACAGACCTAAGTTCGATGCCGAGGCTAACAGTGTAGGATTAACCTTACATGATGTTAACAGTTAAAAGTGCATGCATAGCCTTACGCTGACCAGGCGTTAACCTAGCCGGATGTCCTTCCCCACACCCTGGCAAAAAGTCCAGGCTTAATGTTACGCTGACCAGGCGTCAGCCTAACCTTTTTCCCTTCCATACACCCTGGCAAAAAGTGCAGGCATAGCCTTGCACTGACCAGGCTTTAACCCAACCGGTTGCCCTTCCCTACACCCTGGCAAAAAGTCCAGGCTTAACGTTACGCTGACCAGGCGTCAACCTAACCAGTTGCCTTTCCCTACATCCTGGCAAAAAGTACAGGCATAGCCTTACGCTGACCAGGCGATGACCTAGCCGGTTGCCCTTCCCTACAAGAGCTTAGCGGCTACACGTTGTACTAATAGGAGTAGGGAGATGGTGTAAGACTTAGTACATATGCTTTTATTCATAGGGTGAAACATAGGGAGGCAACCTCAGGGGCTTGGAGCTGAATTTGGAACAAGATGGTGGCACGGGGCTAGGGAGTTGGTCTTAGGCTTAATACATTATGCTTTGTTCATTGGGGGGGGGGCGCATAATATTGGAAAGCATCTTTGAGGCTCGAAGAAAAGCGACTGAGGAGTGCAATATGCTAGCGTGTAAACTGATGCGTACCGTGCTATTGGTTTTTAGTGTTTGGAACACTCAATTTTTTATTTTACCATTTCGTGCTTATACGTAGATTTGAACTGAGACTTTCAATTGCGTACTGTAATATTGACATCACTTAGAGATTAAAACTTTGCGTTCAGAACCGAAAAAATATTCGCAGTATACATGACAGGGAATAGAACCCAGGGCTCTTCCCTTTGGACTGTTGAATATCATACTAAATAATTGTGCATTTGACGCAAAACAGAGATCGAGTCTAGGACTCCCTTGAACAAAAGAAGAACGGACATCGAACTTGGAACTCTCATAGACTGAAGCTCAACATGACCAGGAAATCGAATACTAGATTTTTTTTCTTGGACCGAAGACTAGTGTAACCTAACAGCCCAATCCGCTACAGGAAAAAGGAATGCTGAAAAGTATTATGAAGCGAACAATGTCACGTCTCGGCAGAATTGTTTCTGCAAGCAGCAGGGGTTACGAACCTAGCAAAAATTTGCGAATGTAGTATTTTGTGCAGATGTTCATACATGTTGTTATCGCTTAACCATACGCTGACCATGCGTTAAACTAACGGTTACCCATCCCTACACGAGCGTAGCGACTACACATTGTACTAATAGGACTAGAGAGATGGTGTAAGACCTAATGCATATGCTTTATTCCTAGGAGCGTAACGTTGGACGCCAGCCTCAGGGGGCTTGTAGCTGAACTTGGAACCTTGAACAAGATAGCGGCTACACACAAGATGGCGCCTACACACATTGTAGTGTTAGCACTAGTGAAATGGCGTAAGGCTTAATACATGTGCTTTATTCATAGGGGCGTAACTGTGGAAGCTGAATTCGGAACAAGATGTTGGCTACACATGGAACTAGGGAGATGGTGTAAGACTTAATACATATGCTTTATTCATAGGGGCACAACTCTGAAAGGCAACCTTAGGTCTTGGAGCTGAGCGACCGCATAAATGGCAAAGGGGCAAAAGGGGCTAAATATCGAAAGGGCAAAAGGGTTAAATGGCTAAAGGACAAAAGAACTAAATTGCAAAATGTCTAAAGTGTAAAAGGAAAGAAGGGCAGAAGAGCAATTTGCTATTTGCTCTACATCGCACCGATACAGATGTCTTATGGCGACGATGGGATAGGAAAGGCCTAGGAATGGGAAGGAAGCGGCCGTCGCCTTAATTAAGGTAGAGCCCCAGCATTTGCCTGGTGTGAAAATGGGAAACCACAGAAAACCATCTTCAAGGCTGCCGATAGTTGGTTCGAACCCACCATCTCCCGATTACTGGATACTGGCCTCACTTAAGCGACTGCAGCTATCGAGCTCGGTCCTAGGACTGCTGAGTATTATGCTAAGTAAATGACTGCGCATTGAAAGCATGCGTTTAATTTATGTGAAGTAAAATGGAAAATAAAATGAAAGCTTATCATGACTCTTTGGGCTATTTATCTATTGAACAGTAACCTTGGATCTGATCAAAACTACCAATGTTATCTACCTGTTAGGAAGGTGCTGACTTTCATATTCGCCGCTTGACAATAGCGTTACTTTATTTTCATGTTCTGATAGTGAATAAAAACTGTTTAATAGCAGCCATTTTTGATATGTTTTGAAGTTACTTAAGGGCATATCTTTCCATTGGGTAGGCAGCTTATTGAACAATTTAATCCCATTATATCTATAATTTTATTGTTTCTTTATCAATCTAATGTGTGGTAAATCTAAATCATTCCTTCTCCGTGTATCGTATGAGTGAATATTTCTATGAGATGTCAAATCATCGAAATTTTCTTTGAAATTAAGAATGCAATAAAATATGTATTGTACCGGTTACGACCTGTACATAAGTATTTTTTGAGCATAAGTTACGTTTATTTACCACGCGTAATGTTCCGAGCGCGGATGGTTTGTCTACCAACAGCGAGGACCAGCTAGCAAAGTGTATGACGACTGTGAGCTGTGACGTAGCCACAGGGGCTAGCTAGGCCGCCCGCTCGTCTCAACACGTGTTGCCAGCCTTGACTGGTATTTTCTGGATTCCACGTCACTTGTTCTAGTGAGTTCGATGGAGAAAATTTGGAAATTTCTATAATAATTGTGCTAGCGAGTCGAGCGATATGTCATCTTGTTTGGGATCACCTAAACGTCCCAATGCTCGAGTTTCAAGCAAATCCATCGAGGGATTCGGGAGATATTCAATCAAACCGTATTATGACGTAGACATCCCGGATTGAATAAAAAGGGGACCTACTGTAGCCTATTCACACAGTCTCAGCTGAGTAGTCAACGAGGACACTCTTGCTGCTACTATCATCGTGGAACTCTGTCATTATACAAGTGTGGGAAGACGATTCTTCCAAGTTTTATAAAGTGGACTCATAAGACTTCGAGTGTGGTAGAAATTTTTCTAAGTCTTCGTAATTGAACTTGGAATATTTATAAGTGTTAACTAAATGGACTTGTATTATTTCCATGGGTTCGAGACCCGAATTCTTCTAAGTGTTCACTGAACATTATTTACGTGTCTTCGAAGTTGGAATTTTTCTAAGTGTTAACTGAATGGACTTGTATTATTTACGCGTCTTCGAAGCTGGAATTTTTCTAAGTGTTCACTGAACGGACTTGTATTATTTACGCGTAAACGAGATTGGAACTTTTCTAAGTGTTCGTAAAATGGACTTGTGTTTTTTACGTGGAATATTTGCAACTGTTGAGGAACTCATTCTTCTAATAGACAGTGATTGATTAACATTGCTAGTGATGAACTTTAACTTTCCAACGGCTTTGAACAGAGTTAGGATTTCACTTGCATTTACTCAAAGACTTGTACATTTGCCAGTGTTGGTTTAAAAGACTTATAAATTTCGTCAGTGAATTTATTTATGTGAATGGACTTGTGTTTTCGTCAGTGGTCACTCAAAGACTTTATGAATTTCACCAGTGATTAACTTTAAATATATTCAGACTTCCAAGTGAATGTACTTGTGTTTTTTCGTTCGAGTTTAGGCAAAGACTTGCACCTTCGCCAGTAATGAACTTTGAGTTTAACTATAATTTCACAAGAAGGGACTTGTGTTTTTTCATTGCCAAAAGTCATACAGGGAAGGCGATCTTTCTAGTGATGAACTCTAAAATTATTAATACCACTCATATCATTTTAGGAGTGTTGGAAGTCTTGATGTACAATTATCAAGATCTCTGCTTATAAGTTGATCATCCAAGGTGTTCATGGACTCAGTGCTACTAGTGACCTTGGGAACATCAATCCTCTCAGTCTCATTGGGCTGAGGTAGTACATGACTATCTACAACATCGCCTGGATCATCGGGGTTCAACCCGGGCCTCAGAGTTCGAGACATCTCTACTCGCCGTCAATCCAGACAGTCCAGCTGCCTCTGTCTGGAGTATCTGGAGTCCCTGGAATCCCTGGAGTCTTCTGGAACGTGCTTCAACCAGCTTGGCTTGGTGAGCTGGAGAACCCAAGCCATACTATTGGAATACGAGGAAGACAGTCCATTTCTACTTAGAGGTGATGTGCAAACTCATGACTTATTTGAATAAACTCTTATAAATCAGAGTCAAAGTTTTTCTGTAGATAGGACCCTACCTCCTGTACCGAGCCCTAGCTACGATTAATCCAGTTTTTTTGCCCTGAGATCTCTATTTCATGCCCCTATCAAATTTAATCTGAGAGTCGGGCTCTTTTACTGGTACAGTATAGTAGTGGGAGAGTCATAATAGCAAGTTCTTGAAACATAGGCCTGCATGACTCCCTATTGGCCTTTCCTTTTATACATCTTATTGCCTTCTTTTGCCACTTAAACACATCTTGTGCGTCTGTCGAATTTCCACATAATATGGTACCGTATGGTAAATGTGAACGGAAGAAAACATAGCATGCACACAATATCTAATTACTATTAACTGACTCTTTCAGTCTTTGAAATAAAAATAACCCTCTAAACAGTCGTTTACATAACTTTTGTGAGTATACGAGGTTAACTTACAATCCAAATGCATTCCCAATAACTTGACAGAACTATGTTCATTCGCATCTAAAGTTCATTTAATTAGGTGAAAAGAAAAACTTCTGTCTTGTTACTATTTAAAATAGTTTATCATCCTGCAACCAATTGGGTGATTTCTGTATTTTCCACATTTGTTAACTCTTTACGACTTGTTATGACGGCGATATCATCTGCATAGATTGCTGACCTGCAGGGTAAATTACTTACAATGCCATTTATATACACGAGGAAAAGACAAGGTCCTACAACGGAACACTTTACTACGCCTGTTTCTACTTTGAATGCTATAGATTTTTGGTTTTCAACTTGTACGATTTCATCGATTTACACGTGTGCAGAGAAAAAGGAACACAACGAAAATTGTTCTAATGGCTGGAAAGCGTGCACAGTTTTAAGAAAACTAATGGATAGGAAGTGCATTCACACATACGTGTTATTAGAAGTAGGCCATTAATATTCATTCAAAGTATCAAAGTTTACATTTATGTTCTGTGTCAGCAACAACCTTATTTAAACTGTAAATGTGATCTTCTCTGTACGAATTAATTAGACACAAATATGTTACGCACAAAATAAAAATATATTTTGTTAAAGATATAGAAATTTTATTTTCACAATGTAAAACGTGTAAAAACAACATTAGATTTATTGAGAATATTACTTTTGGTTTAAATCTTCTGAGATCTGTGTGCCACCTCATAGTTTAGTACAGCAGTAGATTGGACTACTTTTTAAAATAGCAACAAAATTCCTTCAAATACAAATTGAGAGGAAAGCACTCACAAAACCTTCGAGTGTTGTGTGGCTGGGAGAGCCCCACCCCGCTCCCCCAGAAGCGTGGCGACCAACCAGTGTAATATGTCACCTCCGCCCGCCCTTTACTAGCATTCATGAGCATCCAAATCACTCTCTTTCTCTCGTAGGATACTTTCTGCATACGCAGCTATTTGATCCCAACATTCCTGGTTCCGTAACATCACTAGGACAATAAATTCTGGTGCCAGTTCTCCTTGATCAACTTCTAAACATTTTATTGTAGACCAATACTCACATACAAGAAAAAGAGGTGTGAAGTACATCGTCAGCATCATTACAATAAACACACAATGGGTTGCTCGCTCTGCCTGTTCTCTGTAGAAGTTTTCTATAGTATCCGTGGCCTGTCAAGAGCTGCGTAGGGTAATAATTAACTTCACCGTGTGCTCGTGCTACCAAGTTCGCTAAACAGCCGTTTAGTCCATTTCCCTCGTGGATCTTCCTGCCATCTTTGCTGCCATCGTTCCATTCGTTTGTCGTAAGCCAACTTCTGCAATTCTTAAAGCTGATCTCCGCTGTACTGCAGTTATCCTTCGCAGGCATTTTTCATGATGATGATGATGATGATGATGATGATGATGATGATGATTGTTTAAAGGGCTAACATCTAGGTCACATATACCCTTCTACATTGTTCGCCCTTGGAGCTCTGTACCGATTGTATCAAGTAGTACCTCAATTATTTCATTCTGGGCTGTGTGAGTCCTGCACATCAGGCACCACCTTCGGCGAGAAGAACCCTGTAAAGGGCTCGTAATTGAACTCAGTACCACCCATAGAACAGCCAGACACTCTAACCGATTAATAAATCCTCCCTTATCCAATAATATCCTACGGTATGAAATTTGTTACATAATGACATTCATACATTATAAACGGTAAAACCCAGCACACACACACCCACAAACCCACCCACCCATACACTCACCCACCCACAAACCCACACCCACATACACCCGCCCAAACACAAAAACCCACACATAAATCCACACACACAAACACACCTACCCACACCCAAACACACATCTTAGCCTAATTCACATCTTCTGATGGTCAGCTGGCGACTCCAAAATCTCCTGATGTTCGGCTGGCAACTTCAAAATCTTCTGATGGTCGGCTGGTGACTCCAAATCTTCTGATGGTCATCTGGCAATTCCAAAATATTCTGATGATCGGCTGGTGACTGAAATACCTTCTATTGATAAGCTGCCACTCCAATATCGTCTGATGGTCAGTAGCGACTCCAAAATCTTCTTATTGATAAGCTGGCGACCCCAAAATCTTCTGATGGCCAGATGACGATTTCAGAATCTTCTGATATGGTTCATCGTCAGTCAACTTCACGTCCATCTTGGTAACAACTTGGGATGACGTTGGGTGCATACAGCAGTCTTGCTACCGAAGGAGTTCAGTTATAGAAATGAAACTTACCGCGCTGACATGGCTTTTCTCCTACCAGCAGTGTAACTTCCGACATGGAGAAGGCCCCTAAGCACTCAATGTAGGTATTATACTTCGTATGACATTACTGGTAATGCGTTGTTGAAAATCGTACTCCTTATGTAGCCAAGGTGGGGGCCGTACAGTGAACAACAGCTTACAGCAGTAATAAGTTTATTATTTACTTCGGGCGTTGTGTTCCCTGAGAAGAAAGTCTTTCAGGGCTTCCTTCATTTTGTGCGACTCGATAGCTGCAGTCGCTTAGGTTCGGCCAGTATCCAGTATTCGAGAGATAGTAGGTTCGAACCCCACTGTCGGCAGACCTGAAGATGGTTTTCCGTGGTTTTCCATTTTCACAACAGGCAAATGCTGGGACTGTACCTTAATTAAGGCCACGGCCGCTTCCTTCCCACTCCTATCCCTTTTCTGTCCCATCGTCGCCATAAGACCTATCTGTGTCGGTGCGATGTAAAGCAGCTAGGAAAAAAAAGCATTTTGTGTGGCATACATTTCTTTTATTTCTAAACAAATATACGCCACTATGCTGCAAGTACTACAAATAAATTGCACATTGAAACTGAATGTAAATCTATTTGCCATTTACCGAGCTGATAGCTGCAGTCGCTTAAGTGCGGCTAGTATCCAGTAATCGGGAGATAGTGAGTTCGACCCCCACTGATGATGATATTTGGCATTTATTTGCATTTTTCTGTTAAGTATCATTTTTTCTTATGTTACTATTTCTCATAGTATATTTGTCATATAATCATACATTATTAAGTCACACGAAGGGCTAAGAAATTTAATTAGTTCAGAATCTTCATAGTCGAACAATAAACATGATATCAATAACAATATTATTCAAAGAATAAGAACTGTTTCCGTAGAAACTAAAACTATTTCCTCCCCAGTGCATTAACGTTATTTGTAATTAAATAAGCTACCCTGTATTTATATGATTTTGTTGATACGGTGTTTGTACTTTCAAGTGTAATGTAAGGAGCAGGGATGTGACGGTTCGGTTGAAGTAAATCCCACATATAATGCTTAGAATTGACTGCTGGTTGCCTGCTGAGATGCCAAAGACGATGTTACCCAGTTATACGCCCCTGGCATTTGTAATTAATTGAAACTAAAATAGACCCTTTGACTGTACTTTTTTAAACTTAACCTGATGCTTGGTTCTTATACCGTACTGGACAAATAATAACCTATGAGGGGCGATCAAAATGTTTCTGTTCTACGGCTGTACAGTCCCGAATCGGGATGCCAATCAGGTGAAATCGCCGTAAGCATTGAGGCAGTCATCCCTCCAACGCACCAGGAAGATCCCCCTCTAAAACACCGTGTCCTGCTGCGTGAAGAAGTCCGTAACCGCCTGCTGCACATTCTTGTCCGACAGTAAACTTCGACCCTTCAAGGCCTTTTTGAGGAAGACCGAAGGCGCGATGATCGCATGGGTAGAGATCAGGACTATAGGGCGGGTGCTCGAGTGTTTCCCACTTGAGTTAGCGTACCTCCCAGATCGACCGGCGTCTTGTGTCGAAACGCGACCCGCACGGAACTTGGTGCACGATTCCACAACGGTGGTTTTGGACAGACATGCTGCCCCATACACAGTCTTCATTCTCTGATGGATGTCCACCGGTGTTTGTCCTTCGGCAGCCAATAACAGATTAACAGCACGTTGGTCCTGTTTGGACGCATTTGGTTATAACGTCGCCATAGTTCACGTGGCACGACACGACTGCCACATTAATCCCTCTGTCTACATGTCCATGCTTGTAGGCCTATACCTGCATCGGAGTCGCGCTACGTTGCATGTCCGCTGCAGCAACGCCCTCCAACAGGAACTTTTGATCACGCCTTATATACAGTCGAACCTCGATTACTCGAATTTTCAGTATCTCGAATTAACTTCAAATTCCCGGCCGTTTATCGTATTTTTAACGTACACTCATGTACGTAAAAACCAGAACACCTTGAAAGACTGGAGATAGGAAGTTCATATTCACAGGCCATGTGCGTTAGTACGTTCTGAAGAAATGATTAGCATTTGAACCACGTCGGCCCTCAGCTTGAAGGTCCACATCGATATCTCTGCGCACCACCACCGACTGGTAAAATGTGCCTGCGGCTCTCATTGTCGCTATAAACCGAAGGTAATTGATCAGTGAGCCTTTGGGCAGACGTGCAGGATGTCTCGCAGACGAATATGAGAACCGTACCGTCAAATGAGTGAGTTTGAAGGAGGGCGCATTAATGCATGAGAGAACGTGATGCATCCATCCGAGAAATTGATGCTCGTGTGGGACAAAGTGTGTCGGCAGTGCTACGGGTGTGTACAGAATGGTTCACAAAAGGCCGTAAAACACGACGAGATGGGTCTGGTCGCACCACTCAGACCAACCGCGAGAAGATCGACAGCTCATCCGAATGGCATTGCAGAACAGATCTGCGTTCTCCTCGACTCTAGCACAACAGTGGAACAGTGTAACACATCGTACACTGTCAGGAGTGACAGTCCGTCGCCGTTTATTACGGTCTGGGTTACCGGCGTGTCATCCACTTCTCCGCCTACCTTCGACTAATGTGCATAAACATGCTAGACTGCCATGCTGTGTGGAACGACGTTTCTGGAGACAGGAATGGCAGCAGATAGTGTTTTCGGACGAATCCAGGTTGTGTTTGTTTGAAAATGATGGCCGCATTTTGGTTCGCCGGAGACAGGGGGAGAGGCATCACATTGACTTAATTCGCACAGAACATACAGCGCCAACTCAAGGCCTTATGTGGTAGGGTGCTATTGGGTACAACCACGAATCACAGTTGGTGCGTGTCCAGGGCACCGTGATCAGTTTAACCTACGTGAATGACCTCCTGCGACCCGTAGCCATACCGTTTCTGTACGACACCCCAGACGCCATATTTCAGCAGAGCAATGCTCGACCACATGTTGCTGCACGAACACGTGCCTTCTTGTTGTCACAGGATGTCAGGCTGTTGCTCAGGTCCGCCCGATCACCGGATTTGTCGCCAATCGAAAATGTGTGGGGTATGGTGAAACGACGGGTGCGGCGCTGTGACCCAGTGCCAAGCACCAAAGATGAGTGGAACCAGGTGAATGCAGCATGGATGGCTGTACCCCAGGACGCCATTCGCGCCTTATACGCGTCGATGTCATCACGCATGGAACACGTTTGAGTATCCACGGAGGACCGAGTGCCTACTAGTCAACAGGACATATGCTGAACCTACGTGACTGAAATGCTAATCGTTTCTGCAGAACATACTAATGAACATGTCCTGTGAATATGACTTTCCTATCTCTAGTCTTTCAAGGTGTTCTGTTTTTATGAACATAAGTGTATTTCTCTATTACTCGAAATGCGTTTACACGAATTCCTTGATTTCTCGAAGCGAACGTTTCCCCCTTTGAGGCAAGAAATACACTGTAGCTCGAATTTTGTACAAGATTGACTGTGCCTTACAGCATTTGTAGTTTGTGAGGAACAGTTAACAAGGAAGGGTTACAGTGATGCTGGGAGCTAATATGACAGGAACCGAAAAACAAACTTCTATTTATCGGAAAATCGGCGAATATTTGTTGCTTTTCGAGTGTAAATTCATTATCGGTCACGTACAAAAGCAACCCAGGAAGTCGTGGATGTCAAGCTTCATTTACGAATCTTGGCTGTGTAGTTTCGAACCTACATACAGAGTCAGTCTGTGTTTCTCACAGCAATAAACATGGTTGAAAAGTATACGAAGGTTAACCAAAAAAAATAGCAGAAGAGATTAACAATTTTTTTCCAAAGATGTTAACGCAGGTACGTTTCTTGTTTCACCACTGTATGTAGAGTATTGTATCTTCTGAAAAGTTGCTTTAATAAGGGTCATAATTAAAGCGATGTCGTAGATCCTAGGCCCATTTAAGCAATAAAAATAATAATCACATTTATATTTCATCTCACCTCATCCAGATCCCGTAGCAGAGAACAGAACGAAGGGGAAGAGCTAGGAGTGGGAAAAGTGGTAGAAGAAGGATAGAGGCTGTCAGGACTATATTTTCAGTAGATTCTATACGTTGAAAAATATTTTGAGATGAATAGAGTAATAATTGAATGTGAATTTATTACCCATAATCTTACAGAGCAGCCTCCTTATAGATTAGATTACTTCTAAAAATACACACAAACCACACCTTATACACTGACTGACAGAGCAAATGCAACACCAAGAAGGAGTGGTCAGAACTTTATGCCAATTGCAGGGTAGACTGACGTCACTGAGGTATGCTCATGATGTGAAATGCGCCGCTGTGCTGCGCACGTAGCGAACGATAAATGGGACGGCGTTGGCGAATGGCCCACTTCGTACCGTGATTTCTCAGCCGACAGTCATTGTAGAACGTGTTGTCGTGTGCCACAGGACACGCGTATAGCTAAGAATGCCAGGCCGCCGTCAACGGAGGCATTTCCAGCAGACAGACGACTTTACGAGGGGTATGGTGATCGGGTTGAGAAGGGCAGGTTGGTCGCTTCGTCAAATCGCAGCCGATACCCATAGGGATGTGTCCACGGTGCAGCGCCTGTGGCGAAGATGGTTGGCGCAGGGACATGTGGCACGTGCGAGGGGTCCAGGCGCAGCCCCAGTGACGTCAGCACGCGAGGATCGGCGCATCCGCCGCCAAGCGGTGGCAGCCCCGCACGCCACGTCAACCGCCATTCTTCAGCATGTGCAAGACACCCGTCGATTGGTTGAAGGAGGCCTGCACTCCCGGCGTCCGCTCAGAAGACTACCATTGACTCCACAGCATAGACGTGCACGTCTGGCATGGTGCCGGGCTAGAGCGACTTGGATGAGGGAATGGCGGAACGGCGTGTTCTCCGATGAGTCACGCTTCTGTTCTGTCAGTGATAGTCACCGCAGACGAGTGTGGCGTCGGCGTGGAGAAAGGTCAAATCCGGCAGTAACTGTGGAGCGCCCTACCGCTAGACAACGCGGCATCATGGTTTGGGGCGCTATTGCGTATGATGCCACGTCACCTCTAGTGCGTATTCAAGGCACGTTAAATGCCCACCGCTACGTGCAGCGTGTGCTGCGGCCGGTGGCACTCCCGTACCTTCAGGGGCTGCCCAATGCTCTGTTTCAGCAGGATAATGCCCGCCCACACACTGCTCGCATCTCCCAACAGGCTCTACGAGGTGTACAGATGCTTTCGTGGCCAGCGTACTCTCCGGATCTCTCACCAATCGAACACGTGTGGGATCTCATTGGACGCCGTTTGCAAACTCTGCCCCAGCCTCGTACGGACGACCAACTGTGTCAAATGGTTGACAAAAAATGGAGAACCATCCCTCAGTACACCATCCGCACTCTTATTGACTCTGTACCTCGACGTGTTTCTGCGTGCATCGCCGCTCGCGGTGGTCCTACATCCTACTGAGTCGATGCCGTGCGCATTGTGTAACCTGCATATCGGTTTGAAATAAACATCAATTATTCATCCGTGCCGTCTCTGTTTTTTCCCCAACTTTCATCCCTTTCGAACCACTCCTTCTTGGTGTTGCATTTGCTCTGTCAGTCAGTGTAAAAAAAAGAAATGTGCTTACTCTAGTCTTGTTCTACCGGGCGAATTGGCCGTGCGATTAGGGGCTCGCAGCTATGAACGTGCATGCGGGAGACAGCGGGTTCCAGTTCCACTGTCGGCAGCCCTGAGGATAGTTTCCCGTGGTTTTCCATTTTCACACCAGGCCACAGTTGCTTCCTTCCCACCCGTAGGCCTCTCCTATACCATCGTCGCCATAAGACTATCTGAGTCGGTGCAACGTATAATAAATTGAAAAAAAAATGTCTTGTTCTACTGCGCTTGCGCTTGCCTGTGTCATCTCCCTTTACCCCTCTCTCTAGCGACTTGGAGAAACAACTCCTTCCTTCTCCCTTCCCCTTAACCTCCAGTAGCTGAAGAGGGGAACTTAAGGGTACTTCCGCGAAACGAGACTCCATATGACACGTCCTCCCTTATCATATCCGGATGCCGACAACCACACACGCGTGCTCCTGCTCGGGGGTTCCTCTATCAACAGTGTGCTGAGCTGGTGTGCCCCTTGTCGAACGGAGTAATAACTCAAGACCTCTGGAATAAAACGTGATAACCCTGATACTTTGGACTTTTCAATTCTTTGTTGTAAACAGTTATATCAAAAATGAAGTTCCTTTTTATTCTTCCTTGTCTAGGGCGGTAAACAAAGCACTTCAGTCAGAACTTCAGAAACAGGTGTCAGTTCGCTACGTTTATCCGTATTGCATGTAAACAATTACAGCCCTCAGACTGACAGGCACATTCAGTGTTTAATATACTGTAATTTCCTATAATACTGGTTCTGTTTGCAATTTTCTCAGGATGTTATATAAAGAAGGATTACATATGTATTGAGTAAGATGTTTCAAAGGTTCAACATTTTAGCAGCAAATATTTTGTGAAATTCATTCCTTTATATCTCAGAACTTACAAAATATGGGTTGGCATTTTTTACGCCCAAAGTCTTCAATCATGTTTTAAAGAAATAGTGTTCCTATATGTCAGAGTACCAAGACAATAGTTGCATTTTCATTAGCTGGAATTCGAACCACGGTCGCCTCGATGACAAGTCGGTGACTATGCACTCTGTTATACGCCCCTGGACACACACGTAAGTCTTATAGCGAATGAACCTTAGAAACATGTCCCCATTCAGAAGTGGAAGTATTTATTTATTTATTTATTTATTTATTTATTTATTTATTTATTTATTTATTTATTTATTTATTTATTTATTTGCGAGTGTGAAATGATGAGAATGATAGGCTATTTAGGTAGGAAGAGAAGTTGAAAAACTGGTGTCGGCTACTGTCCAATAACACCAAGGGGTCTGCTGAAGGCTTAACGTCTCCATCCGACAGATAGCGTCATATTCGTAGGGGAAAAGGGGAAATGAGTAATGTTTCAGGAAAATCATTGTGTACTCGTTGTAGATCTGGGGTGCTCATACTGGGCGGTTCGGCCCGCGGGCGAGCACCCAGCATGTAAGTGGGTGGTCGAGCGATCAGTGTGTGCGCTTCAGCGACAGCAACGTTGTGGTTACGTCACAGGCCGTGAAAGTCAATGATCGCAGTCTTTTTTTTAATTTCTAGTGGACAGACATCAGGGTCACTTTCAAACTTACGTTGAAAGAAATTAGTTATTCATGTTCTGTTTACGTATGCTGACCGGATACAACAAAGACCTCACGCGCACCTCAAAATATTCTGGTAGCCTACGTAATGATTTACAGTGTTCACTATTATATTTTAAGAGGTTTATATTTTACAAACATCCCTAACATAATAAGCAGTAAAACAGATAAACTGTTGGTTGTTGTTGTTGATGATTGAGTTTAAATGGCCTGATAAATTGATCAACAATGCAATCGTGTTTACCGGGAATAACATTACTTAAACATAAGTACTGTATATCTACTTGTTGTCCGACTCATTGGCTGAATGGTCAACGTTGAGGCTTTCGGTTCACAGGGTCCCAGATTCAATTCTCGGCCGGATCGGGGATTTTAATCGAATCAGATTAATTCTTCTGGCCCGATGACTGGATGTTTGTGTTTGTTGCAGCACTTTCCTCTTCTTATTCATAGAACGCAACAGTGAGTATATCCCTGCCTATCGGGTTGGTGTCAGGAAGGGCATTCGGCTGCAAAACATGGCCAAACCCACACGTGCGACACAGTTTACACCCGCGACCACATAGATGTGTGAAAAGCGGTAGAAGAAGACTGTATATCTACTTGTAATTGTATTTACAGGCCAGGTCAGGGATTTTTACTTGGATCTGAGGTCCACTCAGCCTACGTGATTACAATTGAGGAGCTATCTGACGGTGAGATAGCGGCCCCGGTCTAGAAAGCCAAGAATAACGGCCGAGAGGATTCGTTGTGTTGACCACACGATACCTCGTAATCAGCAGGCCTTCGGGTTGAGCAGCAGTCGCTTGGTTTGGTTTGATTTTATAGTAACAATCCACATATCTTCACTAGTGGTGAAATTAGCTCAGTATTTAGAGGCTAGCTATTACCAATGGACGTCTGATAAGTTTTAAATATTTCCAACTCAATGAAAGTCACATAGCATGACAACACTGTGCAAAATTAAGCATTAAACTTATTGAAGTATGTAAATATATTAAGTTTTACTGAATGAATACTAGAAACGTTACTTTTCTTAGTATAAATTCTGTCCCTCCCATCCAAGAAATTGTAAATCGTAGCTTGCACGCTTCAACCCTAAATATTTGTACATTGTAATACAAAACTTGAAACTCAACAGTTTTCTTCGAATGTGTAAATACAGGAAAATAAAACCATATCTATCAATATCGGGCGTAGTAAAAATCAAACCCAAATATTTTCGAAATTGTTTCAATGTTGCAAGGAAAGGTTCGTAGTCACAATCGAACTTCACTGCTCCTGTACCGTACCGGGTGTGGTCGCTCTCTCGCTTGACTGGTACGTAGGCTGCCCGCATTTCAGACGAGCGAGGCCGGCAGCATTGGGCTAGCCTCAAGGGGCGCCCAGCTGAGCAACTCTGTTGGAGATCCTAAGGAGATGTAAAAAAATGTTTTCAAAATTTTAAAAACGAATAATTTCTGTTGAAATCCCAAACAGCCGAGTTCATTGGGAGGAGAATAATCTTCTTCATCGCGCTAGCATTTAATAGAGGAATGTATTCTTTCTTTCTTTCTTTCTTTCTTTCTTTCTTTCTTTCTTTCTTTCTTTCTTTCTTTCTTTCTTAATCTATTTACCCTCCAGATTTGGTTTTTCCCTCGGACTCAGCGAGGGATCCCACTTTTCCCTCCTCAAGGGCATTGTCCTAGAGCGCGAGACATTGGGTCGAGGGATACAACTGGGGAGAATGACCGGTACCTCGCGCAAGCCTCACCTGCTATGCTCAACGGGGGCCTTGTGTGGGGATGGGAAAATTGGAAGGGATAGACAAGGAAGAGGAAAGGAAGCGACCGTGGCCTTAAGTTAGGTACCATCCCGGCATTTGCCTGGGAGGAGAAGTGGGAAACCACGGGAAACCATTTCCAGGATGGTTGAGGTGGGAATCGAACCCACCTCTACTCATTTGACCTCCAAAGGCTGAGTGGACCACGTTCCAGCCCTCGTACACCTTTTCAAATTTCGTGTCAGAGCCGGGAACCGAACCCGGGCCTCCGGGGATGGCAGCTAATCACACTAACCACTACACTACAGAGGCGGACCAGTGAAATCATAATCGTGGAAATGGAAAAGATGGGCAATACAGTACATTGTCATAAAGCAGGAGGAACAGATACCTTGCGAAAGCAGGGATGAAATGGCTTCTTAGACTAATAGGATTAGCAAGGAATTTGCCTAACAAGCCTTCTGATTGGACGAAATTAGTAAAGAATAGAAAAGTGTGTAACAGCTATCGAGGTAACTCTATGATTAATAAGTGTTCACAGGCGTCTTACAAAAGTGAGTGTGATCAATAAGCTAGACGACAACCAATGTGATTTCAGCCCACAGATAGGCTGTCAGGATTCTCTTGCTCTATGGCTGATTGACCAGCATCGTGGTCTTCTGTTCAGAGGGCCTTTGGTTCGGTTCCCGACAGGTTTCCGGATTTGAATCGTGTCTGGTTAATTTTCCTGACTCGGGGACAGGGCATTTGTGTTTGTCCCGTAATTTTCTCACACACACAACCAACCATCACTGAAAAATGTTATAGTGAATACATCCATCCACACAGGCGAGAGAGGAGTGACTATGGAGCCAAGCTCTGCATTCGGGAGATGAGTGGGTTCGAACTGTACCGTCAACTGTCTAGTGAATGTCTTTTTAACAGTTTTCCAGTTTTACTTCCAGGCAAATGCCGTCACAGACCACAGTCGATTCCTTCCACCTTCTTAACCCATTTCCTTGATCCATAGTACTGGGCTTTCGTAGAAAGAAGAACAGGTTAAATTACTGGCCCGAACACAAAATGAATGGAGGCGTACACTTACGCTCCGAGAAAATTAAGTATAAAACCCTAAATGGGCTCGCGGCCCGATGATACACAGACTAATCCCAAGCTACTGAGGTGACTAGAATGAAAGGTTAATTTAATGCATTACAGGAAAAGGAACAGTCATAAAATCGTAGTCACCTGGCCGATCTGCGCCTTAGTCTCCCTCATCCTACGAGATCTTGTAATCCGTTTTATCAGACTTACTTGACTTATTTCCTTTAATTCCAGGTGGAACACAGGACCTCGACGAAATTTCTCCAGCTTGTTCTATCTGCCGCCAATGCTTTCACCTCCCTCCATGTCTTGTTAACTCCAGAAATTTTGCTTTCTTTGTGAGTAGGACACCCACTCCACTTGCATGCTGATAATTATCTTCTCTTCCAGAGTAAATGAAGACACGACCTTCTTCTGTCCTCACCTCGCCGTAGCCAGTCCATCTTGTTTCACTCAACCAAAGTATCTCCAGTTTATACCTTTACATTTCTGCCATCACTTCTCTCAGTCTGCCAGTTCCATACATAGTCTCACATTCCAGAATCTGATTCGTGTCCTGCTTTTCATTGCAAAAGTCGTCTCCATAAAATCCGGCCGGCAAAAATTTCCTCTGGTTTCTGTAATGATTTTAATGCAGGTGCGCAAATGCCTTCTATGACGTGCTGAAACGTGTACAGTGGAAGGAAAGCTAAAAAGAGGAAGACCCGATATATTTTTCAGACTGTATGGGTATGACGTATGAACTTCAAGTGTTTCGAATTTCGAAAGTACTGCATGGGCACCCTAAGTTCAGTGGAGACGCTGTCTCCTGTCTGTGCTAGACCACAGGATTTTTCTGTAGGGGTTATCTGTCTGAGCCTTTAAAGATCCCTCTTTACCACAAGGCAGTGGTTTCTTCTTTATTTATCCCCAAGAAGAAGGGCTGCCTTCTCCGCCGTTGCTGCCGTTGAGGTCTTCACCAGAGCCCCGTTAGCCGTCACTTTTCAGGGTTCCTGTAGGGCCTTCACAGCTACCGTAGCGGTCATGGGGCATAGTCCCCACTGTACATCACCCCTACAGGCAAACCCCTACACTCATGCCGTAGCCCACCTCCCACGACCTGGACGAGGGGTTGGCCTTGTGGGAGGCCGTTTTATCAGGGCGAGTATATAATCAAGTGTTGAAACTTTCATAAGGCTCCGTAGTCCAGAGAAATTAGTTCCATATTTCAACACCACGCGCCGCACAGATCGTTTAGTCTGAACGATTAGCAGTTGAAAGCAATACTGTGTAGGCACGACTCACCGTATATTATTGTTTGCGTGTGAATTGAGTATTGTTTTAATGTAGTCAGCATTATGCCAGGCTGTTTTCTGTCAGAATGTAAATCTTAAGGTATATCAGTCCTAAGGTTTTTCTAAAGATATTTTTTATTTGATTGATAAATCGGGTTCCAGAGAGCAAGAGCTCTGTCAAGAGGAACAATACATAGATAATCACAACAATGGCGGATTAACGCATAAGGTCTAAAAGTGAAAGAGTAATAATAGTGGTTTTACATATACTTTAAGTATCACAATGTACCTAATGGATAGGATTATATTAAGTGGATTATTATCAGAGTAACAGTACAGGAGGAACAACTTTTTGACTTTTAAGATTTGGAAATGAAAATATCAGAGAAATAACTGTTACACATTTATAGTGCCTAACAGGTACTTCTTAAGCTTATTACGAAATGGCACAGTTTTAGAGATGATTGCTATATTGTCAGGAATGCTGTTATATTCAGATATTAGTAAGTGTTGCACTCCCTTAGTGCCAAACCTTGTTGTATAATTTTGATGAACATGTAATTTATTTTTTTGCCTTGTCTTATATGAATAGATGTCAGTGACTTTAGGAAATTCAGAGTTGGTGAACATTTTATTATGCAAGACTTTATGAATAAGAAGTGATGCGTTTAATGAGATTAATTTCTTAAGAGGTAATATATTTATTTCAGAGTACATTTTATTTCGAGAATATAGTTGATGAAATCCATACATAAATCTAATAACCCTGTTTTGTAAGACCTCCAAAGTATTTAAGTTATTTTGGGTTGCTTTGCCCCAAATGAAATACAAGTAAGAAAGTCGAGATTGTATCATTGTGAAATAAATTAGACGAAGAGTGTCAATTGTTAGTAGGTACTTAATATTGCCAATGATACCAACCAAGACAGAGATTTTATTTTTTTACGTTTAATATATGAGGTGTCCAGGAGAGGGCGCTATCAATTATTAGTCCAAGATATTTAAATTCTTTAACCCATTTCAAATTCGTAGTACCAAATAATATATTTGTAGTTGCATTTAGGTCATTTTGTGATTTATCGAACATCATACAGACAGTTTTTGAGTAATTGGCTGTTAGAAGATTTTTTCTCAGCCATTCATCTAAGATATAACAGTCATGCTGGATATCTGCAACTATTTCATCTTCAGAATTTGATGAATAGAACAGTGAAATATCATCTGCCAAAAGTGATATTTTACCCTTAAAAGAACACAGGGCTATGTCATTAATATATATAAGAAACAAAATTGGACCCAATATGGAACCTTGTGGTACACCAAAGCAGATCTTTTGTAGCTCACTTTTATTCATGCCATTCTGAACATATTGTTGTCGATTTGATAAGAAATCCTTAAACCAGAGCAGCGAGGGACCTCTCACACCTGCCTTTTCCAGTTTGTATATCATAGGTTCATGGCTAACAGTATCAAAAGCCTTTTTTAAATCAATAAACAGCCCAGCAGTCTTGTAACCTTTATCAATATAATTTTGAAGCTCAATTATAATGTCCATTAAGGCAGGATTCACCCCACCCTTTTCTCTGAAGCCATATTAAAATCTGGAAAAATAATTGCATTTTTCGAGTTAACTATTAAGCCTAACTTTGACAACAGTTTCTAAGATTTTAGATAATTCAGGTGGTACTGAGATGGGTCGGTAGTTTCCAGGGTCGGATCTATAATTCTGTTTGTGTATAGGAACCACTCTAGAGATCTTTAATGAATCAGGGACAATGCCTTTTGCCAAAGAGCAGTTGATAAATTCAGATATTGGACCAGAGAGTGCTCGATTACAGATTTTGAGAAGTTTACTGGAAATACCATCACTAGCAACTGAGCGAGCATGTTTGAGAGAATTGATTATTGTAGACACTTCTTCTGGAGAACATGGTTCTAGGAAAAGGGAATTAGGTTGATTATTGATTGTAGCAGTATGTTCAGGATGTGGAACAATATTTGAAGATAGTGTGGCAGGGACTGAGATAAAATGATTATTCAGGGCATTACAAATGTCACTTTTGTCTTCAAAACATTCATTCCCTAGCTTGATACGTGCAATATTGATTGTTGACTTTGAAGGTTTACCAAGAACTTCGTTTATGAGTTGCCAGGTGTGTTTAGTGTTGTGTAGATTGTTTTTAAATTGATTATCATAGTACGACTTCTTGAGAGTCCTTTTCAGGGTTGTAACTCTATTGCAGTAACTTTTATATTCTTCTTTAATTATACTGTTGTGTGGGTGTTTTCTCAATTTACTGTAGAGAAGTGCTTTATGCCTGCAGAGTGATGCAAGTTCTGGTGTGCACCATGCATTCAGAGTGGTGTTTGCATTTTGATGATGAAATTTTCTAACTTTCGATGCATAGTCAAGACCACTTTGAATGTATCTGGTTAAAGCAGCATATGAAGCATTTATGTCCCCACCATCTACCCACTGGAATTGGTGTTGCTCAAAATATGATCTAGCCCTTTCATAATCTATATGTTTATATGAGATGAATACAAAGTTGGCGATGCAGCTTTTTCGAAGATAAATTGCGATAGGTCTGGCATTTTATGGAATACTTAATGTGCATGGCTTCGAAAACAGAGAAGTACTTGAATATTTATACGTGATAAGAGCAACATCCCCTTTTGCGTCTGCCTATATGGGCTGTACGTACCATGAAAGAAATTCGCTCATTCACTGTTATTGACCACAAGTGGCACGGGATGAACGACGGTGAGGAAGGGTGGTAAAAGGAAATATTCATGAATAGATAAAGGACACTATTTCACTGACAGATATTAAACCAGGCTTGCTCCCGTGGATCTGTCAGTAAATGATAACAGTTCAGCTAGAGCAGGCGATAATCAAGTGTATTATTTGTGCGGCTGCTTGATTCACAGAACAGCAAATAAAATTGTACCGAGCGATGAGTGTGTGTGAAATCGTTAGAATATTATTCTGAAACTCACTGTGTTCTTAGTGATGTAAGCGTTCCTTCCAAGTTACGTGTTTTTGGCGGTAGTGACTCTAAATGTCTCAATGCCTTCTATGACGTGCTGAAACGTGTACAATGGAAGGAAAGCTAAAAAGAGGAAGACCCGATATATTTTTCAGACTGTATGGGTATGACGTATGAACTTCAAGTGTTTCGATTTGTTTTCTGTTCAGAGCATCATCTGATATTATATTTACCCAAAATGTTATTTCATTACATTAATTCCAAATTTATTTTTCGGATGAACGAAATACCAAGAGAGGCGAAGTTCAGGTCACCTTCTAAAGCAGCAAGAATTTTTTTCTTTCCAACTGTAGGTGATCATTTTCAATAACTGTGTATATTCTGCATCGCATACTTTTTACCATTTCTTTCTGTAAAAAGTACTGCATTGCGTTATATAGAATACCCAATAACAGGCGCATTAATCTGTATTCAATTAATGTGCAGAATCTAGCAGTACAGCGCCGACAGGCTCCAGGTCGAACTGCTTCTTATTACGCTATGATATCGCGTAAAAGATCAATTGACACTAGCACCGCCTTGCGGCGATAACGTTGAACTACACGAGTTCCAGCACTTTATACTTCATTCGCCCTGCTGTCGGTGTCGTCACCCAGGTTGACGACAAAGCGTTCCATGACATCCTCTGCAAGGTCATCGAGTTTCCACATGTTGGACACACGAGTTCCACCGATCTGGCGTGACATTTTGCAGCCCTTCCATCAGCAGCGCTCTCACTTCACCAGTCGTAAACTTTACGTTGTTTTATGCCACGTGTCCACACAATCCCTATAGGATTTAAAGAGCAATGATAGGGTGGCACTCTCAGAACTTGTCTTCCCGATTCTATAGCGGCTCTATGTACGCGGTACTCATTAAAAGCAGCGCGAATATGCGGCGGAATTAAAGACAAGAACTCTAATTTTACGCTGTTTGCTTCATAGTGAACGCCTTTCATTTCTAGCCACGTTTGTATGTTTGCCTTAGTCCAAGATTTATTAATCAATCTTTCAACATTAACGGAGTGATAAGGGACATTATCTAACACATTCACGGCATTATTTTCAAGTTTAGGCAGAACATGTTAAACCTTGTTTCGAACACGTTATCGTCCATCTCCTCATAGTAATCCTTTGTGGATTCTGATTCCGTCAACGAACCCATTTTCATTCCCAATGTGAAGAACAATGAGTCTCTTTCCCTTTCCGGAGGGATTTCTTAAAACACCCGATAATCCCTCGAGAAACGCCTGCTTACCGGACTTTATATTAAGGTCCTTCCACACTTTTAACGTAGAAGGCAGAGTTGAGCGAAATAAATTAGGCCAATCATCGTCCCTATTCTCTAAAGATAAAATTTTGTTCAATGTGGGAATTTAATTCCTAAAAAGAATTAGTGATTCTTTTTACGAATGCCATCCTTTGTAAAATTGTCGTACTTTTCAGTCAGTTGTTTCACTTTCCATGTCACCAGCTTCCCACTAGTTTTTACCTCACTCCTTGCACGATAGATGCTGGCTTTAGAAATACCTCAAGCACTTGCAGCTAAAACTGTTATTTCATCAAGAGTACGTTCTGGGTAGTCTTCGCAAAACTTAGTAAACGCGAGGGGCGTACTATATTGTTTCACACTTTATTTTTTGTACGTCCGGGTATGGTTCACATTTCACTTTTGAAGGCGGTGACGTGTAACTAGTGTCTTGTTCCACCGTTTGGTAGCAGCACATGCATAGGGGCCAACAAATGCACTCGTTATAGTCATTTCATAACAGCACTATCAGCATAGGAGCAGACAACATGGAAAGCAACCGCCAGGGACAGCGCTATACGACTTAGTTCCTATGGAAAGAAGGCGTGACCACTGCAGAAACTCATCAGAGCTTGGTGGCAGTTGGTGGAGAACATGCGGCGTCACGGAAAACAGTTTACCATTGGGTGGAAGGTTCGTAAACAGGGCGCACATCGGTGGACAAGGGAACTAGTTCTGGAAGGGTTGTGACAGTGTCAACACCAGCTGACATTGGTCGGGTCGAAAACTCCATCCAAGGAAACAAATGCATCATATTTACGGAAATGGAGGCAGCCACGGTAATTAGCCGAAGCACCCTGCAGCAGATCGTGCACGGCCACTTACAGTTAGGGAACGTGTCATCCACGTGGGTGTCTAGACTCTTGTCTGCAGACGAAAAGCAGAGGCGTGTGGACGTGTGCAGAAAACTTTTGCAACGTCATGATCAAGATCCAGCCGACTTCATGGCTAGGCTTGTGGCTGGTGATGAGACATGGCTCCATTACCATGAGCCACAAACGAAACAACAATCGATGCAATGGAAGTATAGGGGCAATCCACCGCAAAAGTAATGTCGAACAGTGCGATCAGTTGGCAAGCGAATGGCGACAGTTCTAAGACGACAGGTAAGACGGACCGTGTGTGGTAGAACTCTCATCCCTGTACCGTCTTAGGCTTGGCTCGAAGTGAATCTGGCAGCGCCTGATTTTTCTGTGCGTGTACAGGTAAGTCGGCGAGCAAGTTGGAGCGTGTGTGAGGTCTTCAGACTTAGCGTCAGTTTTAACCAATTGCTCCTACAGTGCAGTTCGCTCGTAGGACATAATGTCGGATTTAAGAATCATGCCTCGAGCGTTTCTAATGGAATTCATATACCGTTGTAATCCGTGCTTGTGGAAAATCAAAAGTAAAGAGTACGCGGTATAGGGTTATTTTACGTTTTCCATCAACCGAACCCAGACAATTTGGAAAATTCCATTTTCTTTCAAACTGCTGTCCAATATATATAAATTCATCTTCTTTTGTTGGAAACTGAAACAAAATAAAATAAAAATTATTATTATTGTTATTAATACTAAATCATACAACTAAAATATAATTTAACCCAATGTAATTAATTATATTTTTTTGTTTTTAGGTTGGTTGGGCGAAGACTGTTAATTTTCACACTCCGTTATATAATATAATTCTTTCTTATTGTACTCTAAGCATACATTATACCTTGTTTTATATTAAATTAACATGAAATACATTTCCTTTTACCTTGTACAAGAAACTTATAAATACATTTTACTTACTTTGAGATACTATTTCTTGAGCACCTTATATATTGCAGCGCAAGTCTCAGGAATAATTACTCCCAAAGACTGGGCTGAAATTGCAGCGGAAAATTTCAGATCTTCGTAACTTCTCCCGGTTGCTAGGAAACGAAGTGTGACGTTGAGTCGTTCATGCGGTGTTATTGCCCGTCTCATTGCACTGTCACTCTTTCTGATATGGGGCGCTACCAAGTGAAGGTGTAAATACGTTTCACTGTCCATCCTCAAATAATTGTACCAGTCACCTGGTTCAAGAGTTAAATCTTTAATTAGATTTATATGCGGCAGTGTATCTCGTTTAAGTAACCAAGCTTTTGCCCATTTTGATCAAGCCCTTTTCTTTTTAGCTTTTGATTTAGATTTAGATTTGATTTCAGAGCGATGTAAATTAGAAGTTCCTCTAACATGTTATCCATGCACCTCTAGCGAAAACTGATCGCAAGTCTGACAGCAAAACGGAGCGTCTGTGTCCTCTTCCGTGTTCCGTCTTACCTCTCATCTTAGAACTGCGCAGGCAAGACGGACAGTAAGACGGACCGTCTATGGGGCCCTTAACAGGTGCTGATTTGACTTACCAAATGCCCTAGGTATGTATAGAACTAGCACCGATAGAGCGCACTGCTGTTGTACTGGGTAAGCGCAATGCGCTCTTCATTTGTGTCCTGTGTACTCATGCCGCTAAATATCCACGAATTTAAGTTGTTCAAATTGTTATTTTCGTGACTATGCCGAGCTATTGCAGTGTTCCTCTTTGCAAAAATCAGGGAATCCCATTTTCGTTTCACCAGTTTCCACAAAATAAAGAAATGAAGAAGAAAAGAAAAGAAGAAGGAAAAATGTCGGTGAGTCGAATCTGATCGAAAATATTAAAGTGTGTTCCCATTATTTTCAACCTGGTGACTTCACGAAAACTTTGTTCGGTAAGTGCAATATACGAAGGAAAATAATTCCTATTTTGTACCTATAAAGTGATAAGGCATTTCCGTAACAACCACCGAATTTATGCGTTTGTATTAAAAGGCGAGAGAGCAAGATTAAAACCGGGCGCTTTTTCCGTGGACCACGAACACAACAAATCAAGGAAGCCATACACCAGAAAATCGCCGGATTACCACGATAAGCCTACAATATCGGAAATTCAGAAATCATCCCCATTGAAGCACGGGAAGAAATCGTGAATATACCCGAAGAAGTGAATATAACATTTGTGACTCCCATTTTCAAAGACATCAGCACCCAAACAAATACTACAGGTAATTTGGTTGTTGAGCAAACAATGCGTAATCTTGATGCCATATTGCTTTATACAGGGTTTGTAGACGTCCAACATTGTAATTTGGTGTTTGCTGTTCTGGGAGAAAACAGATACAATTTACAGATATTCCCTCTTGAACCCAGACTGTGTTTCTTCTTTGCAGTTATGAAGCTAAGGACCGAAAAATCTGACAAGGAACTAGGCCTTTTATAGGGCTAACTGGCCTCAACCGTTTGGTAGGGGGATGCTGAAAAGTTTATAAATTTTGGCTGCATGTTTCTGAACACTGAACAATACCAGTCTTAGGGAAGTGCTCTAATGCATAGCTTACAGCAGCAATATGCTTACAACATCCCTTGGGGCCTGCTCCAGCAAAACTTTCACATTTCCCTACTATAATATCACCAGGTACTCCTAAAATAAGCTTCACATTTTAGGTCTTATGTTTTGTGTACTCGGATTTCACAGCACTGCATTTTAGAATTTCACCCGATTGAAATTAACCTTTTATAAACACAACAAACTTTTCACTGAAAAGTATGTATCCAGCATAACACAATGATTGGTAGTTGGAAACAGGTGTTCCATCTATTTCCGAGTGGTCAAATCTTCAGAGGAACCGGCACTGGGAAACTCAAGAAATTCACATGCCTTTGGTGGTGGACAAGGCTGATCTGCCGTTTCGTGTAAGCCATAAACCTTTAAAAAAATACATGAATCGAAGTCTATAAGCGAGGGAAGCAAGTGCGTATTTAAATCTCTATTTATGATTTGAGTCTTGTGGAAGTATATTTATATATTTATCAAGATACAATACTCAAGTAATTGTAATATTTAGGAAAAGGCATACTGACTCCTATTCATTATTTGGATAATAAAGCGTGTTAGAATTTTCTAATTACCGGTGTACTAATTCTTCCTTCCTCCCGTTAGTTTTAGCGTCGCTGGTCCGTAGCTCATTTTGCAGCTGTTTAACGCTTAAACGCTCAAAAATCATTCGTAATATACTAGGAGATATACCTATACCCTAATGTAATGGCATTATGGCAAGTATTGCTTATAGGGAAAGTTTGAAGAAAGGATGATTCTAAGGAAGATCTTGGTAACAGTAAAGGAAAATTGAGAATATAGGAGAAGGCACAATCATGAACTATATCTGCACATGGATAAAATAACAGCCACTATTAGGAAAAGAAGGATTTATTTCTATGGTCACTTAACACGAATAAGACCAATTCTTTGCCTACTTTCTGAGTAAGAAAACTGAAGGGGTCTGGTTCACAGAGGTGGAAAAGGATTTGCAAGAATTGGGGATTTCACGTGATGACTCTTGTGACGTGACCCTTCAAGGCCTTGCAGAGTTCTCGAACAAAACCTAAAATGAAGACAGGCAAGACGTGGACCGAAGAACGGAAGCAAGCACAACGAAGAAGGATGCGGAAGTGCTGTTAAAGTTCAAGAGAGAAATAGCGTGGTCCATTAGCTGGCCGGAACGAAAGAAATAATAATAATAATAATAATAATAATAATAATAATAATACTATTAATAATAATAATAATAATAATAATAATCATGAAAATCCACAGCCCCATTCGACCGGGATAGAAATGTTATGAATGCGAAGCCCCCATGTTGCCGTGAGAGGCTGGCGCGCTGCCGCCTAAGAACACGGAAGCACTACTTCTTCTTTGTCGGGTTACCCTCCAGGGTCGGTTCTTTCCTCGGACTCAGCGAGGGATCCCACCTCAACCGCCTTCAAGGGCAGTGTCTTGGAGCTTCAGAATCTGGGTCGGGGATACAACTTGGCAGGATGACCAGTACCTCGCCCAGGTGGCCTCACCTGCTATGCTGCACAGGGGCCTTGTGGAGGGATGGGAAGATTGGAAGGGATAGACAAGGAAGAGGGAAGAGAGCGGCCGTGGCCTTAAGTTAGGTACCATCCCGGCATTTGGAGGAGAAGTAGGAAACCACGGAAAACAACTTCTAAGATGGCTGAGATGGGAATCGAACCCACCTCTACTCAGTTGACCTCCCAAGGCTGAGTGGACCCCGTTCCAGCTCTCGTACCACTTTTCAAATTTCGTGGCAGAGCCGGGAATCGAACCCGGCCACCGGGGGTGGCAGCTAATCACACTAACCACTACACCACAGAGGCGGACCTTTAATACTATTACATACTTAATTACGTATTTTTAGAATGTTACATATTTCACTGACATTTACTACATTTTTATGTATCGATACATACTTCGCACTTTGATCTTATCTTAATCTGTTTACCCTCCAGGGTTGGCTTTTCCCTCGGACTCGGCGAGGGATCCCACCTCTACCGCCTCAAGGGCAGTGTCCTGGAGTTTCAGACTTTGGGTCGGTGATACAACTGGGGAGAATGACCAGTACCTCGCCTAGGCGGCCTCACCTGCTGTGCTGAACAGGGGCCTTGTGGAGGGATGGGAAGATTGGAAGGGATAGACAAGGAAGAGGGAAGGAAGCGGCCGTGGCCTTAAGTGAGGTACCATCCCGGCATTTGCCTGGAGGAGAAGTGGGAAACCACGGAAAACCACTTGCAGGATGGCTGAGGTGGGAATCGAACCCACCTCTACTCAGTTGACCTCCCGAGGCTGAGTGGACCCCGTTCCAGCCCTCGTACCACTTTTCAAATTTCTTGGCAGAGCCGGGAATCGAACCCGGACCTCCGGGGGTGGCAGCTAATCACGCTAACCACTACACCACAGAGGCGGACTCGCACTTTGATATTAGATAAAAATCCGGGCCAGAACAGTCCTGATATTTTATGCTGTCCTGCTCCTCCCGTCGGTTTTACATTTTGTCCCGTTTCCAAAATATTTTTACAAGTACAAGTCAATTACATGTAACAAACCTTAACAGCTTATTTTAGATAATAATCCCGTATTGACTATAAATCAAATAGTGAATATTTAATATTAACTTAAATACTATATTTAAGTGGTCCGCCTATTCAATACATATATAATTGTTAATAATATATAGTAGGCCTACATGTTTCGTCCCCTAAGGGACATCATCAGCCATAGGCGCCCGCAAGGGGGGGGGGAAGGGGGCACTTGCCCCACCCCCTGGAATTCTAAAGATGTTGATGTTCAATTGTTTAATATCATACCAGATTATTTCATAAACTGAAATTACTGACAGTCATCTAGCATATGTTATAACTGGAAGTTTCTGTAAACAGTTTAATGTTGCTGACGTTATATTGGCTTTTATATTCAAGAAAATTGTTAATGTGCCCCCCCCCCTGGAAAAGATCCTGCGGGCGCCCATGTAATCAGCTATCATAAACTACAATAACATATCAGAATATCAAAATTACATTATTAAATGTAATTTATTATTAATATCTCTGAATATCAAAATTACATTATTAAATGTAATTTATTATTAAATGTAATTTTGATATTCTGATATATTATTGTAGTTTATGATAGCTGATGATGTCCCTTAGGGGACGAAACATGTACGGTACTAAGTATAATAAATTACATATGTATTGAATGAGCGGACCACTTAAATATAATATTTAAGTTCATCTTAAATATTGGCTATTTGAGTAAAAGTCAAGTCATTCCCATTATTCAGATCAGATATAATGAAATGATAGGAAATATCGTGTGACACTCATCTGCTTGATATGTTTGTTCATATTTCTCGCAAATTTCTTACGTACAAATTCAGGGAGAAATTTGCAATCCCCATCTGTCGCTGCAAATCACTGGGGATATCCACGAATGTCATTGTAGTAATACCACGTAAATCCCAGTGGTCACAGATTACAATACCCTACACAAGGTACAAATAAACCCAACACACTGGTTAATCGAGGATCCCCGTAAGCCCGTAACCATAGCAACATTGATCTAATGACTAGAGACCTCTACAGGCGATTCTGGGAAAGCTTCACTGGAAGAAGACCAACATGGCCGCATGCTAAACGAAATTTTTCTTTACTGTTTGCCGACGTTTTAAAGACGTTTGTTAACCATCTTTTGCATCTCTTTTTCATCTCAACCTAAACAAGAAAGTTTAAAGTACGGTTGAAGTGAAATAGATAAAGAGTACAGGTTGGTTTTTAATAGAAATGTTGTGTTTAAAGAATTGAACCGGTCTTTAGATTGATTTGTTTCCTACTGTTAGTACAATACTCCATATCAACATGCCGTATTTATTTATGTTTTCAGTTATATTCTGCCGCTGTTGCTTTTAACGAAATGTTGCATCACCAGCAGTCCGTGCCGATCCCACCCAATCAGCTTCGTGATGCAAATAGGTTTGTATTTTTCAACTACAGATCTTTGTGTTAAATTTGTCATTGTGTTTATAAGTGGTACGCGAAGCATGGCGTTGCGCCCGTTGATGTTACAGACTTGACCTACACAATATTCGATTGCTGGAGCAACATTTTTTTGAAGTTTCAATGGTAGACTTCGTGAAGTTACTAATATCCATTCGAATGAAGTCTGGAGTTGTGAAACAAATTGAGTTCGGCTTTTTAGGATGTGATGTGACCTGGAGATCTGTTGATGTGCACTTGAAGTGTCATATGGGCACTGACTCCATTCGTGTTGAAACTTGTTAAAATGCTATTTGTAGAGGAAGGAAGTTGCCTCTAAAATTCCATTGCATATCTGGTAGTATTTAAAATAAAAATTACAAATGTTTTTAAAACTCTTTCAACAGAAGTAACACTCTGGAAGTGAATGAGGATGATCGACATCGTGTTATAGTCTTAAACATGGTGTGTTTATTGGGACGGTTTGACTTAAGGGTACCAAATAGATTTGTCATTCATTTTATGTAGCTATTGCTAGCTTGGTGCAGCCCTTGAAAGGCAGACCCTCCGATGAGGGTGGGTGGCATCTGCCGTGTGCGGGACATTGCGTGTTGTGGTGGAGGATAGTGTTGTAATTTGCAGATAGCGCACCACTCCTGTCCTTGAGCTAAGGAAATTATCCATTTAAGATTAACATCTCTGACCTGGCCAGGAATCGAACCCTGGGCCCTCTGAGCTGAAGGCCACTATGCTGAACATTCAGCCAAGAAGCAGAACATGGTACCAAGTGGGCTACACAGAAGTGCTTTGGGGAAGTTCGTTTAAAACAAAGGAAATATATCTTTAGGTTTGTTGAGTGCTTCACACATAAGGTGAAGAAAATCCTAGGGTTACACAGGAGTACTTTGGGGAAGGTTATTTAATATAGAGGATGGTTGCCTAGTTGTACTTCCTCTTAAAACAATAATCACCACCACCGAAGGTTATTTAAAACAAAGGAAAACTATCTTTAGGTTTGTTGAGTTTGTACCTACAAGGTACAGAAGATCCAAATTTTTATTGTAAATTTGGCTAAGTAGCCTATTACGAAAAGTTTTAGAATGCCAAGATGTTTCAAACTACTACTGAAGATGCACTTACACTTTCTGGGATTGACTAAGTATATGAAGTATTTTACAGTACTCACTGCATAGCCTATGTGATGTATACTTGCAGAGTGATTAATTATTTTATGTGTTGTATAAGCAGCAAAAGGGGACCTATTTTCAATATAATAAATATATATTTTTAACAACTATCTACAGAGATTTAAAAAATGTGGTGAGAAGTTTTAGTAAAGTTTTAGCTTGAATTATTGTGACAGGTTAGAAATCGAACATGACTATCATTATCTTATTTAAGATCTTTACCAACTGTGCCATGCACCAAGTTGAAGGCTCAAACAGTTTTCTGTCTGGCATAGCCCTAGTGTAGGCACTCCACTCACTCCGCTTGCTGTACACTGAAGCTCGGCGGCCGGTGATGCTTTTTTATTTTTAGTTCACGGGATTGCCTATAGGAGCGTCCGTTACGATCCGCCAGAATCACATCCAAGCACTTGATTATGTATGACGTCAAGAAATCGTATGGCACTCCACAGCAGCAGAGTAGTAAGCCCTGGTGTTACATGATTATGAATGAGCAGTAGAACACTAGAAGTTCAGAATACTCTGTTATGTCTTGTTCTGGATAATAGCACTAAAATAGTTCAGTTTTGCAATTAGTGTTTACCTGTTTGATATTATTGTTAATGCCGTGAGGGGAATAAATTGAAATTTTATTTTATTCATTTTTTACGTAGTATTTCTCACCCGGCTACTTATTCGTGCAACGTGGCTAACGAAAATTTGTGGGGAGAGCACTGAAGACCTATCTGTTGGTGTGATGTAAGAATTTGTAAAAAAAAAAGTAAAAGAAAAGGTTGGAAGTACTTCATTATTTTATCCACACCCTATTAGTACATTCCAAAACATCCCAATAAACATATATAACCCAGGGTCAATCATTTAAGAGTGATGCCTATTTGCAATCAGTTGGAATAGAGAGGATATTTGTATTAATTTTGGGGTCAGAAATTATTTCGTAAGGTCTTGTTATTTAATGTATCATCTGATCATTACAAGTTCTATGATGTCTGTTCTTTCTCTGTGAACAAAACGTAAAATTCTTTCATTGATAATATTACAAGATTCCCAACAACTCTCAAAAATACGTTGTTCAGGAACCAAAAAAACATCAGATTTGTGGCACATTTTGAGCACTTCTTGTGCACAAACATGGCTACAGCTGCTCAAAGTGGATGTGCCAGTTATGGCTATTTCCGATAAATCCACTGTGTGATTACTTCCATCAATTTTGGGAACACCCTGATAATACTTTAATGCAGGTTTGTGGTCTGTAGAAACAAGCAAGTTTGAGTGCCCTCCTTTAAGCCACTAAGGAATTTTTACCCATTTTTTTCTAGCCTTTTACTGAAATAGTGTGGGCTGCTGTAGTTGCGTCCTAGTTTGTGAACCATGGGCAGTGACTGAGTGGCCTAGTAAGTGTTCCCGAGACTTGCGATGCCAGTTGCTATGGAATAGGAGAGGGGATCTCAGCGGACATATTCTTAGTTATGGCTGTCTGTGTGTTCAGGCTGCTAGGGCTATACAATCCAGCAGTTGTCCCTTGGGGTGGCAATATTGCCTCTTACATGAAAGCTGAGAGTTTGATTCCTGCCCGGGTTGGAGATTTTTGCCTGTATCTGAGCATTGGTTTGAGTTCTACTCAGGCTACCTAAAAGCCTTTTCACCAGCTTTTCTAGAGGAATGGGCATATACCCTGTCGTTTTGGGCGTTGAAAGTCTCATCAACACTGAAAATATCTTCATGCGTAAACGGGATTCGATGATGACCATTAGCCGCGTAACGCCTAAGTAAGCGCTTTGATTTTAGGAGCCTCTGGCGCTTCAGTTCATTTGTCAGGAGATGTCCTTTGCATCGTTTGTAAGCATGGTGTCCCAGGTCAATGCTTAACGTGTGAGACATAGACATTTTTGATATCTGTAACTCACGAGCTATCACTGACTGTCTTCTTTTACCTGATTTTGTTGCACACGAGCCGCCACTGCTCTGATGAGTTCTGGCATTCGTACTGTGCGTGGTCTTCCTTGCCGCAGGCGATCTCTCACAGTTCCAACCTCAACAAATCGATTTATAGTGCAGTAAACAAATTTCTTACTAATTTTCAGCTTCTGGAGGGTTTTGAAAATCTCCCCTGGCGATTGCCCCACCTTGTGTAACGCTATCACGGCCACACGATTCTCATGCTCCCCCCATTCCATCTTGAAAACTGACAACTGTACACTTCTGCAGTTCAACCAACAATGACTCGTGCCTCACGATACCGGTTTTGTAGCTGGTCCCTCGTTCGGGCGGAAGTACAGCCACCCTCAAAAGTTGGGACAGTATTTATGGTAAGACTGGGTAGATAATAATAATAATTGTCATCGTAGAAGTAGTAACATCATTTGCCAGAATTCTTAAACTTTACTTTACCCTTCTGCCAACATCCGTACATTTCACTCAGAAACACTGAAATACATTGCACTTTTTCACAGCCTGCAAATTATTAGTATGTTTTGCTTTGCATAAAACCTGGAATTTGATGTTTATATCATAATGTCTCATCTTTCCTTTATTTGACTGAAGTGAAGAAGACTTTCTATGATCTGATAGCATGGTTAGCCGGTTCAAGTACTGTTGGTGGAAAAAAAATGTTCACCATCAGAATGTTGGCTAGCAGGATAGGAGAGGTGGTATACAATTTCCAGGCACTAGATTGCAGCCAAAAGGCTGGATTCAGTTCCAAACCTCTTCGCAGTTTTCATAAAGAGAGCATATGATGCTACTGATGGTTATTTGTCCATCAGATGGGGACATTAAGCCTTGAGCAGACCCCTAGACGTTATTTGACAGGAGTAGGCTACGTGATGACACCGGGTTTCACCCTCTTCTTACCTCATTGTAATCACCACCACAATCCACCCAGACATGCAGGTCGCCCATAGGCTTGAACTAGAAAGATTGCCGGGCTTAGGGGCTCAGACTGTTGAGGCGCTGGCCTTCTGACCCCAACTTGGCAGGTTCGATCCTGGCTCATTCTGGTGGTATTTGAAGGTGCTCAGATACGTCAGCCTTGTGTCGGTAATTTACTGGCACGTAAAAGAACTCCTGCAGGACTAAATTCCGGCACCTTTGTGTCTCCGAAAACCGTAAAAGTAGTTAGTTGGACGTAAAGCCAATAACATTATTAAGTAGAAAGACCTGCACCTGGCCTCTCTGTAGACCACACGACATCAATCAATTACGTGACACACTGCTTATTGACGAATGCCGTCATGCACAATATGTAGCTCAGTAAATCATTGTCATGACAAAGAATTCTGGAAGGGACCTCAAGGCAGTGAATATAGTCCCCACCAAATAATCTCCAGAGGTTTACCGCTAGTGTCAGGTTAGGTTCCAGTCCTTTGGCAACTACAGTTAACGCGGCAGGACGTGCGATGGGTGAAAAGTACCCACAAGCAAAAATCCTTCTTAATTCTAAATTATAATTATTGTAAACCATGTCGATGATACATTTATGTAGTAAATCAATCAATTGTAATAGTTTCGGAGTAGTGGCGATGTGCAACTTGTGATAATATGAATGGGTATTGAAATAATAAGTTTTTGATAACGCTTACACATACACTGGCATCACTCAGTTGTTTATATTGGATATAACGGGCGAGTTGGCCGTGCTGTTAGGGGTGCGTGGCTGTGAGCTTGCATCCGGGAGATAGTGGGTTCGAATCCCACTGTTGGCAGCCCTGAAGATGGTTTTGCGTGGTTTTCCCATTTTCACAACAGGCAAATGCTGGGGCTTTATCTGAATTAAGGCCACGGCCACTTCCAACTCCTAGGCCTTTCCTATCCCATCGTCGCCATAAGACCTATCTGTTGGTGCGACGTAAAGCCATTAGCTATATTGGACATACATTTTGTGTATCAAAAGGGTCACATATAAACATCCATTGGGTATAGAGGGAAAAGCAGAGGGTAGGAACTATAAATGATGTTTAAAAAAAATGAGACTTGATTGCACTTCACTCCTGGTCTGTTAATTCCTGTTGCTTGTTCACTTGTTCCACACATTCCCCACATACACAGGCTTCGCATGTTTCCTGCAAATTTAGTTTTTCGCATGTTACACAACATGTTCTGGTTTTCATGTCAGTTTTACTTCTATGGTCTTCCCATCTCCCTGCGTGATGCTTTCTGAGGACTGTACTTTTCCTTTCCTCAGATTCTCCAGAAAGCCACTGAAGACAACTTCAGAGATTTGTTGGTTGAGTCAGAATTTTACTTCTCGATGCCAAATGTTCCTTTGTGAGATCCAAGGACAGCATTTTCAAGCAATTTCAATGAAGTGTAGATTCATAGTTGAGATTTTTTGCTTTATAGATGACTTGAGCATTTGAAATAAGATGCAGTTGTCAATTACTAATTCCTATAGAGGAAATAAACATATTAGGAATGCGCCTGATCACTTTCTTCGACATTGTCAATTTCTCGGTCATCACTAGCTGCGCTGTTGCTGTCTTCCTTGGGAGCAACATGTTTATAATTTCTTTCTGCATCATACATATTCAGCTCCTGAAATTCACTAAATTTTGCATAAACTTGCTGAAAAACACACCCATACTATAAAGTACACTTGTCTAATAGTAATTACTGCACTGTTTGTCTGTAAAAACAAAGTAGTTAACAATAAACAAGAATGGCATTCTGAAATGTATGAGTGCGTACATGGGTGAAATTTGCACAGTCTATGTTTCTCTCACACTGTGAGCAGAACTAACAAAGCTGCACAACTGATTCAAGGTCATGGCATTTGGATGGGTTCACTTGAAAGAGAGGAGGCCTGAAGAGCATTTCAATTTCGCCTGGGTAATTTTTACCCGTACGTGCATCCTTACAGGATAAACGATTTGAAATTAGAGATAGGCTTGGTAGTACGACGACTTCTGTGCCATACAATGTTAGTAACAGAAACAAACTTCTTCCTGAGAATTCCTGATCTGTTATAATGGAGAGCACTATGTGTGATGAAAATATTCACATCTTTGCATACTTGCAGGCAGGTGGTTAAGGGAAAATTTTGTTAAGACATGTACAGGAGAGTATGCTTAAGAGCTACTTGTTATGCGGTAACATTATTGCTTAAAACAAGATGGTTCATTATTGAACAGTCATTTAGAATATACCTTTATGTTGTAGATTATGGAATTTTCTTGCCGATATGTTGGTGCTTATTAGTAATTGTAGCATAGGCGTCTCTAGTTCAGAGTTGCGGTGTTTGAATTGGCAGCGGAGCCTTAGCATCAACCTAATGGGGAACACAAATTTCATGTCCCTTCCCCATACTTTTTTTTTCCCCTCCCGTCTGCAAGTAACCCTGTCGGGCCCGAGTGTCATATTTCATCCCATGAAACTTCAATCACCACCCTATATCATAAGAAGCAATGGCTTGTGATGCACTATAATAAAACAGTACTCACTTTAACGCCTGTATCAACCTCAGGATTGCCAGTCTCGGGTGGTGGTGATTATGGTTTTAAGAGGAAGTACAATTGCACAGCTATCCTCTATGAACACTAATCAGAAGGAAAATGGAAGAGGTCTGACCCTTCAGAGAATGACTGGCCACGAACGACATTAAAATGAAAGACACTGTAGGTCTTGTAAACATAATGCCATGTGGGTCAGTAGGAAACAAGAGTTCTGTGGCTTTGTTCTAAAAGGACCAATGTCAGTTTGATCAAAATTGTGATAGTAATGGACACAAAAGCAGTTTATCCTAGTCTAGAACATATTAGAAGAGCCATTGTCTCCGATAAATATTAAATAAACTCTTAGTTTAATTACTGGAAATAAGACCTTTGTTAATTATGTTAGGTTGCTGACAAAGATTACAAACCTGGGAATGTTGTATTTAGTCAGTTGATTTCCATTAAGAAAGTGTAAACTTATATTTTAAAATTAGTTGTTGAAAGAAATAGTTGGAAAACTGTTAGCAAAACTTCCAATGCTCATAACTTGAAAACACATTTTTTTGGCATTGGTCCTTTTAGAACCAATCCATAGAGTTGATCAAGGGAGGTCTGACAGGAAATATAGTGAGGAGATTGGCAGAAGTAAGTGGAAACAATGTCAGACTCAGCTAGGACCCCATGATTGCCACCCATGCTCCCAAGTTGAGAGCCCCCGGGTCTCCTTTTAGTTGCCACTTACAACAGGCAGCACCGTACATTGGCATACACCCTTTGATTAATCCATTTCAGGTAAATATGCTGCGCTTCAATTTCTAACAAAATGGAATTTGTGCTGCACTTTGGCTGGTCATAATTTCGACATCTGATGCTGTGATTTTGTCAAATTTGCTAAAAACGAACTCAAGATTTGGAGGGCAGGACAGGATTCCTCAATGCATAATTTTAAAATGTAGCCAAATTCAGCAACAATTTTTCCCAATAATATTCAGGTTTCTTTTGAATTATTTCTTAAAGTTTCAATGTTCAGAATTTCATTGCACCTTCACAGCAATATAACAGCAGTTTAAAATTTAAATCTCAGGTATACATTTTTGAGTTGGCAACTCTACATAAAAAGGCAAATGCTTATTGTAGCTTGGTAGCTATGTTAAAAGTTTCACAAGTTGCTTTATGTCACATCGACACAGATAGGTCATATGGCGACGATGGTATAGGAAAGGACTAGGAGTGGGCAGGAAGCGACTGTGGCCTTAATTAACCTTTTAGGTGCTGAGTTACCAGTTGACTGTTTGTTACCTCAGTGCTGAGTTTTTTCATTCATATGTAAAATTTTTTTGTAGAAGCCTCAATTTTTAACTTATCAGTGCGGTCATTACCTTAAAATGTTTATAAATGTTGGTTGTTTATAAATCTAAATGCAAATGGAAAATCCTACACTTATGTTCAATATTATTTTGAGAGAAAACAAAATTACACTTATGTGCCCATGTGTGCATTATCTTTATACAAATTAAAGAGGCCAAAATACTATTATTTCCTAAAACCTGTAGGCAACTAATATATGTAACTTCTTAGAAGTATATAAGTTGATATTTTAAAATACTTTGCAAACCTGGAATGTGGTGATAGTTAAATGTTTTCTACTGGTTGTTTGTGTTGCCGATTTGTTCAACTATCTGCACCAACTCCACTGGCACAAAAGTTTCTAAAAATCAAAGGTTTTCGGGTTGTCATCAAATATTACTTTGCTCTCAGAACCTGTCACAGTTACCTGAAACTCTGCTGAAGAAAAGTATTCCGTCCGCCACGAAATTAGTGATAAAATAGCTTTTGTACTCACCATGTTTTTCATCTTTCGTTTAGGAGGCGGCTCTGTTTCTCTCTCGCATACAATATTTCCGGTACTCTCTCTATCACTCTCACTTTCAAAATCGCTTAACAATTCTTTAAAATGATAATCTCCATCACCACTTTCCGCTGTGGTTAATAAAGATTCTGTGATCCGAAATAATGTCGCTGCAAGAGCAACTAAATTGTTGTTCCGCCATGTTGGTTTACATCACAGATGAACTCCACAGACGTCTACAAAAAGCTCTGTAAGTTACTTCCCAAAGCTGTAATCTCTGATCAGTTAGTTCTGCATAATGACCAACAGATGGCAGAACATATCAGAGATCAAATTCGCACTCGAAATTGAACCGGGAAACTCAAAAAAATTAAAATTCCCGCACACAGTCTATAGACGTCTATAACACTGGTGGACTGGCCGCGTCAGCCCGTCTGTAGGCGGGCGTAGCACTCATCGGGTTAAGGTACAGCCTTAGCATTTGCCTGGTGTGAAAATGGGAAAGTGCGGAAAACCATCTTCAGGGCTGCCGACAGTGGCACTACCTCCTTCCTCCTAAAAGCAAGCTGATATCTGTGCGGCCAACTCGCTTAGTGTTAACTTTTAGAACACATGTTATTTGTATGGATAGTCCGAAAATACTTCATTTAATGGTTTGCCAATTTCTTAATATAAGTTTACTTATGAAATATGGTATATTATCAATTACATTAACCATAGCTGATAAGATAATTCGTCTACGCCTGCCAGCGCAGATGAGGATAGAAAATCTTAGGGCAAATCGTGGACCTCTATAGAAAGTGGAAAGGCTGCTGTACAGGGCTGGGAATAGACACATGAAGCTGGCAGCTGGTCTAGGGAGCAAGCAGCAAATGTCAGTGAGGTGAATGTTATTCTGCTGTGGCCTCCACTCCTTGCCTGGCTACTTACGACTTGCATAAAACCAGAATTGCACTTGTGACAGCACATTGGACCATGGAATGTCTGGGAAGGTTTCAGTCCCAGCCCGAGGTTGCAATGGTGTTCACTTAACCTCATTTGGTCAACGTTGAAGCTATTGATAGGAGAGGCTGTGGAAGCTAAGTGATATGTTTGAAGAGATTGGCACTCTAGCATTGCGACACATTGTCTTTATCAGGGCCGCTGATTCTGCGTGACTAATCCTCTCAACTGTTATTCTTGGCTTTTTAGACTGGGGCCACTATCTCAACATTAGACTTCTTGCTTTGGCTGAGTAGAACTCAGATCCAGGTAGAAATCCTGGTCTGGCTGGGAATTTGAATCTGTTGCCTCCAGGTGAGAGGCAGGCTCGCTGTTCCTAGACCACGGTGCCGGTGGGCAACCTCTGGCCGAGTTTAAAATTCCGTTTTGGTTAAACCCTGAATATGTTTACTACTTGGTTTTAGAATCTGTCAAACAGGCTTCCATTTTTGCTGTAACCGTAATTTTCCCAGTGACAGTGATAGTGGCACCAGAGATAAGGACGCATTCTCTGCTACATTCAGTCCCTTTCCCTTTTGTTCTTAAAAGTAATTTTAAATTATATTTTAAGCTTAAAACTACATAAATGCTCTAGATTTGTCCCTGAAAATGGAGCTTTATGTTAAACAGCTTTATGCTGGTCATTATAACATAATTTCATAACAATGCATTACAAAGGAAATTGAGTAACTTCTTATAATATAAGAATATGTAAGAAATTGTCCAGCTCCATGGCTAAATGATTAGCGTGCTGGCCTTTGGTCACAGGGGTCCCAGGTTTGATTCCCAGCAGGGTCAGGAATTTTAACCATCATTGGTTAATTTCGCTGGCACAGGGGCTGGGTGTATGTGTCGTCTTCATCATTTCATCCTCATCATGACGCGCAGGTCGCCTACGGGAGTCAAATCAAAAGACCTGCACTTGGCGAGCCGAACATGTCTTTGGACACTCCCAGGACTAAAAGCCATACGCCATTTCATTTCATGTGAGAAACAACACTGGTAATGCAAACACACGTGCTTTGTGCATTATCTAGGCTACTATTAAGTTTTGTATTAAAAAGCAAAGAGTTAGGCTACAGTAATTTTTAAACATGCATCAATAGTCTGCTTCTCTTGGACTTTTGTCCGTTTCAGCATCTTCCTCTATGAAAAGAGAATACTCAGAATGTTTCTTTTCACTGGAAAGCTGCATTGCAATTCAGAATCAACATACAGGGCTTCTAAAGCCTAAGAGGTTTTGTCCACATTTTGTGACTGAATTTTTTGGGCCAGGATTCTGTGAACAGGGCAGTCAGTTGTTGGAATTGCCTACATTTTCATGAAGCTTGGCTTGATCCATCACAAAATAATCTAAATTAACATATGAAAAGACAAAGAAGAGATGTGAGGTTTTTAAATTTAAAGCATTAGATCACAAGTTGATCAAGGCTACTATGAATTCATTGGACTTAAAACCACTTGCTGGGACTATTATTCATAGGGTCATAATTTGTTCCCTCTCAAACAGTAGCCCCTGAGGTTACAGGGGTAACTCAGTGTTGCCAGATATTTACAATTGAAATTCCCATCACATTGTTCAAATTTCAGTCATTTACCTGATTTTTCCCACAAGTCTGATGTTTATAATCATAAATATCAAACTAAGCTTCTTGCTGCTATAACAAAACTAAACGCAAACAGTCATTGTTGTAATATATCTAATATACACTAATCAGCCAGAACATTATGACCACCTACCTACTATTGATATAAACCTGTCCAGGTGATAGCAGCATCACCTGACAAGGAATGACTTCTAGTCAGTCACATACACGGTGCATGTAGTATCAGTAAGCATGCTGTCCGAGTGTAGAATGGGGAAGGCACACGATCTCTCTGAGTTTGACCAAGGGCAGATTGTGTTGGCCCGGAGGTTCGGCACGGGCTTCGAAAACTGCACGACTTGTCGGGTGTTTGAGGAGTGCTGTGGTGAGCGTCTTCAACAACTGGCGGAACCAAGGTGAAACCACATCCAAACGTCGAGGTGTTGGGCGGCCACCCCTCATTACAGATGCCGGGCGTCGTAGGCTGGGCAGACTGGTAAAACAGGACGGGCGAACTGTGGCAGAACTACCATCAGAGTTTAATGCTGAGCAGAGTACAAGTGTGTCTGAACACAGTGCACTGAACACTCCTAAGGATGAACTTCCGCAGCCGACGACCCATGCATGTGCCAATTTTAACACCACTACATCGGCAACTACGACTGAAATGGGCATGTGACATTGTCACTGGATGTTGGCACAGTGGCGGTGTTGCAGGTCTTATGAATCCCGATACCTTCTTCATCATGCTGATGGGAGTTTGCGAATCCGTCGTCTTCCAGGGGAACAACTCCTTGACACCTGTACTGCGGGACGGAGACAAGCTGGCAGCAGCTCAATTATGCTCTGGGGAACATTCATCTGGGCATCCATGGGTCCAGTGGAGCTCGTGTAAGGTACCATGATGGCCGAGAAGTATTGCGCACTGGTTGCAGACTGTGTACGCCCCTTCGTGATGATCGTGTTTCCCAACAGCAATGGCATTTTTCAACAACATAATGCGCCAAGTCACAAGGCCAAGTGTGTGATGGAGTTTTACGAGGAACACAGTTGTGGTTTGCACTTGATGTGCAGGCCTCCCAACTCACTAGATCTTAACCAGATTGAACACATCTGGGATGTGATTGAACATGGCGTCAGAGCTCATCCCCTCCCCAGGAATTTATGGGAATTAAGTGACTTGTGTGTGCATATGTGCCAAATCCCTCTAGTGACTTACAAAGGCCCCATTTTTCCATACCAGGACGCGTCACCACTGTTATCCATGCCAAAAGTGGACATATTGGCTATTGGGTAGGTGGTCATAATGTTCTGGCTGATCAGTGTACCAGAAGTTGTTCTTCTTCTGTAGTTGACAATTCACCTTGAAAATCCACCTTTCCCTTTAGGCGGTCCATTATTCATACATGTCGGTAATATCGGAGGAGCACTCCAGCAGTCCCGACTGTGTACCATAGTGTACAAATTTGTCAGCAGATTGCATTGTGAAAATCTGAAATATTTTTGTCATTAAACATTCCATATCTCTCACATTCAGTACAGTACCTTATTATATACCACTTGTGCAATTAAGTGTGCCACTTGTACACATTCATTCCAAATATTATTGATAAGTAATATAGGCCTAAATACATTTAACACTTTAGCGTCGAAGTGTACATTTGCTTTTTCCGCGGTAAACTGCTGAAATGCCGTATACATTTTTCAGGTTGTTGTGGGCTACGGATGTTCGTAATTTCATTCGTAGATGATAATCAAAGACATATTTTATGTTCAAAGTTACTATTTTTGTGTCCCCCCGTTGGGGTGACATATGGTTATTAGGTTGACTATGCAACAGAGAAAGCGCATGTCACCCCAACAGGGGTGACGGCCTTTTTACCTTTGTTGTTGTGGAACACTGTGCTCTGTACTGTGAGGTGTTGATTTACGCGCCTTTCAACAAGTTGCTTGTAATTTACAGTTTTATGACAAGAAATTAATTCATGTTATGTGTTTCTGTGTTGAGTAAGCCATGATTACCGATAGAGAGATAGAAGAACAACCTGAAAAGGGTTCGAGTGTTGAATCAAGAGATGTTGACATTTAGGATTTGCAATGTGATGCCACCTTTTCCGAGTCAGAATTCAACAGTAGTTTGTGTAGTGAGGGCACTAGCAAAGATTCCGGTGCTGCATCGGGCAATGATTCAACCAAATCATCAGCCAGTGACAATTACTGGGGAATATTCCCAGGTTTGCAGAAACATTTTATTTTATTCACACGTAGCCCCGGTTTACAATTTCATCTGAGTGCTAAATCTCAACCAGTATGTAAGAATAAAGAAATAATAGACTCCAATCCACATCATTTTCCTTGCCATTAATAATTGAATTCTGATGGTTGCGTATGTCACCCCATGGGGTGACAAATGTCAGAGAAATTCCACTGTTTGTTGCGCAATGCCCAGCGTGCTGAGAAAGGAATGGGCACTGCGCTGCACTCTATGAACACCTTACGTGAACAAGCAATGCAATACAACAGCGAATGGTAGCGCTAGTTTCGTGCGACAGCCTAAAGTTGAAAGGCCTGGACACACTGCCGTGTCACCCCATGAGGGGTGACATACTATATTTTGTATGAGGGTCCGTCACCCCACATGGGGTGACATCGTTTTCAAAGTGTTAAAACTTAAACCACTTAATTATAACCAATTGTTAAGTGACTACCCTATTGTCGTGGGGAGTTTCAGGGTTGGTGCAATAATACTGTACATCAAAATATGCTATACTAGTCTATATGAAAGGAAAGTATTCCTCTCCAGTGATCTCCCTAGGAATTTTCATCAGCCGGGTGGCAGGAATGAGTAGCCGGGCAGGGAATTCTACGTAAAAAATGAATTTGATAAAATCTCAAGTTATCCCCTTCAGGGCATTGATAATGATATAAGCCAGGTAAACATTAACTGCAAAATTGAACTATTTTAGTGTTATTATCACAAACAAGACATAAGAGTATTCTGAACTAGTGTTCTACTCTACTGCTTGTTCGTAATCATGTCAATTCGGGGCTTACCACTTGGTTGCTGTGGAGTGCCGCACATGTTTGTAACGTCATGCGGAATCGAGTGATCGTATGTGATTCCTCGCTAATCCACACACCGCTCGAGCACAACACTACACGATAGTCAAGCTAAACGTTTAAACTCCCGTGTAATTTATGCGATTTTGCTGACAATAGCGAAGTTTATTAAATAAGCCGTTTTAAACTATTTTACAGTATTTACGTTTTAATTTGGAGCATCCAACAACTCAAATATGTATTAATATTATGTAACTAGCATCTGTCTAGATTGTTAGCTGGGTGGTCTGTAAAAACTACAGGGCGGTGTGCCCATTAAAAGATACTAGGGAGAACATTGCTTTCATTTTAAGAGGATGGTTCATTTGTTCATACAAAGGAAGGCACGGTAAAATATTTTATGTAACTAGGGAGAGGCAATGTTAAAATTCCCACCTTTTTTTTGTTTTTGTTTTTTGTTCATAAATTGTTTCCTTTTTTGCCCCGGTATCACAACCACTTCCATATTTTCCTCGTTCGTGGAAAAGTTCTCTCAGTCTGACAACACTGGGGTAACTGCAGTGCAGAAACCTGATGATTATGTTGTACAAAGCTCCTGAGCAATCACCAACCTGGGAATATTTTTCATGTTGACCCATTACAGAATTAACAGCTGTTAAATTTTAAAATAAATGATTATTTACTTAAGACTTATTTTGCTTAAAAGACTGCAAAACCTTTGTGACATTAAACCCCTTTGTGTGAAATAAAATCCTTACAGTAGGTCTTTGTCGAGGGGTTCTTGACGCTGCATTTTCTTAGCAGTTTTAAGTGAATGGAAATGCTGGTGTGTGTGCGTGTGTATTTTTTTTGTGAAGTAATATCAAATACAGTAGAGACAATACGCGACACTCAGCGAGATATCGAGGGACAGCTATTAGAGCTCTCTCTAGCGGATTGACCTGAGAACTACTGATTCTGTCATAAGAGCACGTGTATTTGTGTGTGAAGTTTTTGGTGTTATTTATGTGTTTTCAGTGAGTTGACATAATTAAATAGTAGCGTGTGTCATTGCTTGATATCTCCTCTCAACATGAGGGGAAAGGTATGTGCTGTGTTTGGCTGCAGTAACTATGAAGTAGAGAAGAATGCGCGGTCTTTCTTCCGTTTACCTCGTGACAAGAAAATGTAAGTAATATTGTGTTTGCATATATATTCTTCCAATGACAAAGATATTTTTATAGTACTTCATAATCTTCTGACCTGCTCGACCCATATTTTAACTGGCTTAAAATATAATATGCATATTTTATTGTATAGTGCAGCAGTTAACCTTCGATACCGATGTGTTGTTGTAGGTGTGATCTGTGGGTTTGATTTAATTCAGGAAAACACATATGCATATGAGTGTGGCTGGTTGTGTTCCAAGTTATCCCATTTAGAATGCCGTAATGCGTTGTCAAGCACTGAAGAAAATATGGGTGATTTAAGAAGTGTACATATTTTGTTGAAACAATATGATGATGCAAATTTGCTTTACCCTAATGTAATGGCATTATGGCAAGTAGGTCTATTGCTTATAGGGAAAGTTTGAATGTTTTTGAGGCTAAATTTATAGATTTTCTTTCTGTTAGTAGGCTTCAAGTTAAAAGGAAAATTGTCCAGCTCTTAAATGTAAATTCATTGAATCGTGTTTGTAAGGAATGTGTCGATATTTGTGTTGACATGTGTTTTAATATGAAGATACAATGCTTTTAAATAAGAAAAAAGAAAAATCTAGCCGTGAACGTTCAGGCAGGAATTCTAAAGCTAAACAACTAATGCATAAATTAAAGATCAAGCCCTTTCACAGCAGTCCATTTCACATCTCGATTATATGTCTAATTTAGTCTTTAAATAATAACCTGTTAAATAATTCTTCATTCATTTATCCAGAATTGCTTTAACAACTTTGAAGTTAATATCTTAGTAACACTTTCTTTCTAGACTTAATTTATTTATCCATTTCCGTATATATATTTCCACTGATATTTGAATTTAGCGCGAATTTTCAGGTCAAGGCACTAGGAGCGCCACTTGCGACTTGTCTCCCATTTTAGCAAGGCTAAATCCGGAAGTGTCGCATATTGTCTCTACTGTATTTGGTAATATTAACCTTGGATGGTGAACAATTCACATTACTTGACAATTCTTTTTTAAACTGCTATTGTTGGTACAGATGGAATCAGTCAAACCTCACTCATTGTTATCTTATAGTTGAAGGAAGAGGTGTGTTGAATAATGGCTTGGCTGGAAGATTGGTTCCCTGTGTAAGTCTATTAGCTTTTGAAGAATGTCCTGTCACCAATGGATTTTCTGCAGTGTTGTCAGTTTAGTGGCTTTTGCACCAAGTCTTGTGGATATATTTTTTAATATAGTGTCTAGTTGGAGTTCTAGTGGATTTTTTTACCTGGTAACTGGTGGAAATGAAATGGCTGACATACAATTGCTAAGCATCGTATTATCAAAGACAAAGTTCAGGAATACAAATTATGCACTTCATACAATGTATAGTTTTTCAAAAGAGTCACGAGAACAACTGCAGCAGTGATTTTCTGATGACACTAAGTGCTAAGAAACTTTTGTATCTTTTGCTCTCCTGAACTCCCTGAGTTGTAACATTATTGGCATCACTTCGTGAATCTATCATTTGAATGTAGAAATTATTTAACAGCTGTTAAATTTTAAAATTTAACCTGTGGCTTTATTGTGAAGTAACTCCAATACAAAATTCATATCTCTAGACAACAGAAATATACAAATAACATTAATAAAGTACAGATGTATTAGGGAACAGAGTCTTGTTTCTCGTATTCCTGCTGTCCAGTATAGGGCTGGTAAATTGCCTTGTTTTTGTTTTGTTGGGTTGAGTCCTATGTGCTGAAGTAGGTCTTTCGAGTCCATTACTGATCCAGTAATTTCACAGATGGTACAATTTTCCATCGGATATATTTTGATTTTAGCTAGATGTGCAGCTAAGCAGTCGTGTTCTGTTTCCAATCTGAAGGTTACCATTGCTTTTTTCGTCGGCTTGCTTTTATTTTTATCCCGTAGGTCATTTTAGAAATTATTCCTACCATTAATAACCAACGACAAAACCTGACACTTGTGAAATACTAGTGAATCTAGATCTTCGATGTGATTGATGTCCTGAATCATTATGTTGGTAGCAGGAGAAATTAAATCAAATTAGCAGACATGCTGTATTGAGACTTGTATGAGTAATTTCATGGCCAGTTGAAAAAATGTAGGGGAAGGAGGTTCAAATTGATCAATCATTTTAGCAGTCTGAGCCATTATTTTTCGGGAAATTCAGTATTGTCACAAGTTCACTTCTTGAGGAAAAGAGATCCCCCTGTGGGTGGGGGCAGTAGAATAACACCCACGGTATCCCCTGCCTGTCGTAAGAGGCGATTAAAAGGGGCCCCAGGGGCTCTGAACTTTTGAGCGTGGTTTGGCGACCACGGGGCCCTTAGCTGAGCCTGGCATTGCTTCCACTTACTTGTCCCAGGCTCCTCACTTTCATCTATCCTATCCGACCTCCCTTGGTCAACTCTTGTTCTTTTCCGACCCCGATGCTATTAGGTTTGCGAGGGCTAGGGAGTCTTTCATTTTCACGCCCTTCGTGGCCCTTGTCTTCCTTTGGCCGATATCTTCATTTTTCGAAGTGTCGGACCCCTTCCATATTTTCCCTCTGATTAGTGTTAGATAGAGGATGGTTGCCTAGTTGTACTTCCTCTTAAAACAATAATCACCACCAATCACCACCTGAGGAAAAGAGATAACCATATTGTGCCATGGCCATCATCTGCCATATCCTCTGTGAAATTCTTGTGAATTTTAAGTAAATTTTAGTAGACATTGGATTTGTTATTGGACACACAGGTTTTTAGGATACTTCAGAGAACTATGTAGGGGAGTGATTGTCATCCCCATGTTTTTCTAAAAATTGACTGCAGAATGTAGAAGAACTGTGAAGAATTAATTTTCTGTACTGTTGTTAAAGTTGACCATAATTGGTGCTGTGTGTTTCTGTATTGACTTGTATAACATCCGTCAAACTCTGTCTTATTAGTTAAAGATCCTAACCTACGATTGTATAATCTCGTAAGAAGCTATTTTAAATAGTTTTTTTTTTTTGTGAGATTAATTTTATTTTCTATGTGCGAGAAGTCAAAATAAGATTTCCGCATAACAAAATGGATCAATTAATGATTATTTGTTGTACTTTTAAGGACCAAATGAGTAACAATTCACAAGTGTTTAAGTTAAAGTAGCTGGGGATTGTATTGTGACCACAATGGAAATCTTCACATTCATAAGAATACCACAGAAACAACAAATATAGTCTGATGGTACTCACAGCTAGTACTTTGTCATGTTTCCTTTCATTTTTAAAACATTATATGCAGGGTGTCGTTGAAAAAAAAGTTCCAATAAGAAAGAAACTAAGGGAAAAAGTCTTGTAAACATCGATTCACAACTAAGTATTTATTTATTTTTCACCTAGTCGATACAATGATTGCCTAAGGCAATTTAATGGTTAAAAGTGGTACATGTTTCATATATTATCAACATCTTCAGCCACATGTAGCCTTCATTGTATTGACTGGGTGGAAAATAAATAAATAAATACTTAGTTGTGAATCTATTGAAGTGCGATACAGACCATGAAGCTGATTTTATGTAATTGTAAACATTGGTCGCAAACCCAATATCTTGTGGGTTGAAATGAAAATCCACAGCCTATTTCCAGTTATTTGACCGGGTCAGGAATGGCATGAATGAAGCCCCAATCTAGCTGCGGGATAGGAATTGTGCCGGCTGTCGAAGCCTGTTGCATCCCTCTGCGGCAATGATTTATGACTGACAAATGAAATGAAATGATATTGGAGAGTGTTGCTGGAATGAAAGATGACGGGGAAAACCGGAGTACGCAGAGAAAAACCTGTCCCGCCTTCGCTTTGTTCAGCACGAATCTCACATGGTGTGGCTGCGATTTGAAGCCCGAAACCCAGGGTGAGAGGCCGGCGCGCTGCCGCCTGAGCCACGGAGGCTTCGATCTTGTGTGAGTTATGGTCCGCTATCATTACCGTCCGTGATCACCGTGACTTTGATCTGTTCTTCACAACGTGCTTGATGTGACCACCATCCATTGCATTGCAGCCTTCCACCTTGAGTACTGCAGTGTCGCAACAAAACATGCACTATTTGAGCACTACCGTACACCTGACAAAACTAACCTACGTGGCTGAGAGAGGAATATGGTCTGTAGTACGCAGTGGAATACTGTACGTGTTTCGTTCTTGTTTGAAACACACACGATGTATTAATTTTCTACGTACAGTGGTTTTTCATTTGGTTTGCGACAAAGTGCTTGGAGTGATGTAGATGTTGATTCCCATAGGGAACCTAAAATATTTGTCCCGAATGAGTAAATTTATAATACCAATATAATGGTCCGTTATTGGACATTATAAATTTTCCAGCTAACTCATTCTTGGTTGCCTGCGTTTCGCCCTCGTGTGCTAAGTTAGGCTCATCAGTTGGGACTTAGCACACCACCCAAGACGCAAGGCTAGTGCATACCGTGGAGGCCACTGCATAGGCTATTTGAAGCCACCAGCAGTGCCATTGCACTATGAGAGCTATGTCTCATTTCCAAAAATAGATGCCTGCCTGGCCATCAAATGATGTAGATGTTGATTCCCATAGGGAACCTAAAATATTTGTCCCGAATGAGTAAATTTATAATACCAATATAATGGTCCGTTATTGGACATTATAAATTTTCCAGCTAACTCATTCTTGGTTGCCTGCGTTTCGCCCTCGTGTGCTAAGTTAGGCTCATCAGTTGGGACTTAGCACACCATCCAAGACGCAAGGCTAGTGCATACTAGCTTACTAACTTAGCACACGAGGGCGAAACGCAGGCAACCAAGAATGAGTTAGCTGGAAAATTTATAATGTCCAATAACGGACCATTATATTGGTATTATAAAGTGCTTGGAGTGCGAGTTATGGCCCTCCAACATAATTAGACCGTAACACAACATGCTAGTAGGTCTATAACCAGTGTTTCAGTCTTTTGTTGCATACAAATTTTGGAACATCGTGATCACCGACGGTAGAAATTAGGTTTGCGACCAATGTTTATAGGACCCTTTTTCTTTTGTTTGTTGTTCAGCAATTGAATCTTCCAGGCAGCTGCTTCCATTCATTATGGCATTTCTTAGGAGGAAATATAGCCCTCCCTTGCTAAATGCACTCCACAATGTCCGGATATTTTAACATTCTTACCTTGGATCTTACCACAAGAAATTCAGTGGCCTGGCTTGTTGTTTGACCAGCCTGAAAATGCTTATGTTAGAAAACTTTATCTTCCACCAATTTCTTTGGTGTCTGGTGACGTTATGTCCTGGAGAAACTTGGAAGTTACTTCTTCATGGCCTCATTGAGAAGCAATTTCTTGGCAGCACACTGAGCTGGAATTTCCAAATCTTTCTGGAGCTGATTGACATATTCTGGAGCAGGTGTAGCTACTTACTTTTTAATTCTGAATCTGCAACCCATGGATTGACGATAATTTAATGTTTTCATAGACTTCCTTTCTGCACAGTTTTCTTTTTCGCACCTGAGGCTACTTTTCTAAGGGTATTGAGCCAACCTCTTTCTCGCGAGCTCTGGGTTTAATTCCTGGCCAGGTCAGGGATTTTTACCCTGGATGTGAGAGCTGGTTAGGGTGCCACTCAGCTTACGTGAGAATAGTGAGGTAGCAGCCTTGGTCTAGGAAGCCAAGGGTAGTGGCCGCAGGGATTCATTGCACTCGTCCCACGTCATCTCATACCGTCTTACTAATAAAAAGTCCTTATACAGTTGTTTAACACTTGTATAGTTATACAGTGAATAAACCCTGTATAAGCGTTTTATATTTTTCTTACTAATAAACTTAGTATACGCATTGTATTACTATACAGCACGTATACACTCATTCCAAGGCGTAGGAATCTCTTCCTGCAGTTCACTGGCGTTTTTCACACGCTCACCGCCTTTATGATCGCTTCTGCTGGTTATCTACGAGCAAAACTTTCCGGAAAGTCGCGCAGTAGCACGGCGTATCGAAAAGGCAGTGGCAACACATAGTGAGACGGCTGGAAATTGGCTTATACTCATATCAACATTTCTTCAGCTTGCTTGTGTAATGAACACCAAAAAATAAATGGAAAAGCTTAAGAAAAGATCAATAGTTCCTAACTGGGATAGTAGGTACGGAAAACGTAAGCAATTGTAATTGAATCGGCGAGTTGAAAAGTGTACACATTCCAGAATCCTTACTTTTTAGGAGAAAAGAAAACCTGTTTTGTAGCTACTGTAAAAGAAAGCTTTGAACAAAAAAGTTTCTATTAAGCATTTATACATCATACTTCTGCGTATTCAACTACAAAGTATGGAAATCATATTACGTACGGTTTTCAAGTTATACCATTTTTTATGTCGAGGAATATGTTCCTTTTTAGGGTACTCAAATATGTTAAAGATCCTTGTAGTGGCAGATAATGTATAATAAACTTGCAATTTCAAAAGTCTATTAAGCAGTAACACATTATTACACAAAAATACGCCCAACCATCATTTCTTTTATCGTTAATCATTGTCATTCCGTGAGACAGCTAGAAATGGGCTTATATTGATATCAACATTTCTTCAGCTTGCTTGTGTAATGAACGCCAAAAACGAAATGTAAAAGCTGAAGAAAAGATCAAAAGCTCCTATCTGTGATAGTACGGAAAACGTAAGCAACTGTAATTGAATCGGCGAGTTGAAAAGAGTACGGTACACATTCCAAAATCCTTACTTTTCAGGAGAAAGGAAAAACTGTTTTGTAGCTTAAAAGAACGGTTTGATCAAAAAGTTTCTATTAGGCATTTATACATCATATTTCTGCGTATTCAACTACAAAGTATGGAAATCATATTACGTACAGTTTTCAAGTTATACCATTTTTTATGTCGAGGAATATGTCCCTTTTTAGGGTACTCAAATTTGATACAGATCTTTGTACAGGCAGATAATGTATAATAAACTCGCAATTTCAAAAGTCTATTAAGCAGTAACACATTATTAAATACACAAAACTACGCCCAACCATCATTTCTTTTATAGTCATTCATTGTCATTCCGTCTCTTTGAAGTGTTTTACTTTACGAAGATGTCTAGCCTCCATAACCTCTGAATGATGTATGTCCTCTGTTTAAAATACCGTGAAGATCAACAATGTTATCGTCCATTCTTTCAATGTGTGTTCAATGTTAAATGGATAAGTCGAATATTTTACCACGATTATATTACTGTAGACAATAAATACCACAAAAATAAACTGCTCGCTCGATTCTTTTTCCGCTACTCGCTGCTATACAGCGCTTATGCAAGGGTCCTGGTCTGTATAAGCAATTCAATGAATAACTATAACAGATGTATACACAGGAGGCTTATACGCGGTTTATTAGTAACGAATTTCACATAAACGGTGTATAAACCTTGTATAAAAGTTATACACCGTTTATTAGTAAGACGGTTAATATATATCCTCAATGGTCACACTGGCTAAAACGACCAGCTGGCGATATTTCATCAGTGGAATAAAAGGATATCTGTAGGCCAAATATTTTAACACATGAATAATATGACGCTATGTCTTGAAGATCTTTCGGGACTGTTAAAGTATGATTGAGTATGAGAGTCAAAGCACGAAATAAACACCAAGAAGTACAGTGCAGCGCATCTAATGCAGAGCACCACCTTGCGCTCGCCAGCCTGCACTAACAATATCGCCGAGCTGTGCAGTCTACTGTTGCCGTTTCAACATAAACCACATGTGGCGGCAAGTAACATAGTGCACACTTCTCAATTGTATCGTTTATTTGTTTTCTATTCACAATATTTCCTTTCCAGAAATCTGATAAATCTAACAAGTCGTTCTTGTCCAGTTCTGCCTACAATTCGCAACATGTCATACGTTTACGAGAAACACTCATTATTTGCAAAGGCGATGGTTTATCACTTGAAACCGAAAACAACAATCAAAATAATTATCCACTTGGAAAGGAGATACTGTAAATAAACAAACGATGAAACTGAGAAGAGTGCACTAGGTTACTTGCCGCCTCATGTCACATGATTATTATTATTAATATTATTAATCTTTAGCCCTTATAGGACCAGCTGAAGAACTGTGTGTATCAAATACCAAGGATGATGCCATGGTGTGTGCATTACAAATCATATTTGTAAATAAGTTTTTCTAAGTGTGGAAAACAACTGGAAACATTTTAAAACATTACTGGGTCAGTTTCAGTGTGATATATTGTGGGATTGTATTGGTGTTATTCAGAGGTTCTGGCTTTGTATCTACAAAATGTAGGGAAATAATGTGTGTTTACTGCTGTGCTGGTTCTTTTAAGACCAGATAAAGTTGACAATAATAATATTTTGTTAATTTCAATCCGAACTCCACTAAAATTTGTGATAACATGGAAAATGAAGTATGAAACGTAAATAACACATTTGCGATACATAATTTTTTCTTAGTTTAGAAGCTACAGATATTTCATTTCAACATTTAAAAATAATTTTTAGTGTACAATATAATGTTTATTTTAAAATTTTGTTCAAACTGCCTCTGTTTGCATCTCATAAGAAAAGGGGTTGTTTTCTCAAGATTTTGAGAAAAGAATCGTGAAGAAACCTTTATTACAGACAAAGTTATAGGTTTCTGAAAGGAGATGTGAAAAATATGCCTCGAACGACTCGGTCTTTTTCGCCATACCACATGCTAAACAGCTGGTCTTCTTAGGCGCGCCCACCTTGAATATGCCCAGTCCTAAAAGGGTTAAGGAATGAGCAGGGTAGCGGAGATGGTGGTATACAATTTCAGATCACTAGACTGCGTGCCAAAAGCCTGGATTCAATCCCAAACCTCTCCGCAGTGCTCGTGTGGAGTGAGGGCATGGTGATTTGTTTGTCGGATGGGGAGGTAAAGCCCTTTTGGGGCTATTTGACAGGAGTAGCCTATGTGCCGGCACCAGTTTCACCCTCTCCCTTCCTACTATCTTGTCACGTCATTCATTTCATCTCATTAACTCCTCTGATTAGGTTGACGTCGGGAAGGACATCTCGTCATAAAAACTCACTGCAAAGATTCATCTGACTTCATACCCGACCCCATAAAGGACCGGGCCAAAGTTTGGGCGTACAGGGATATTTAACATGCAATTTTCCTCCATTTCTCTGTTTCATCATGTCACTGTATCATGCTTTTAAGCATTAATAGCACATTTTACTATACCTAATAATTTGACAAGACATAAAACTCCATAATTTGTTAGATTAATATACAACTGAAAGAATGCTAATTTTTTTCGAACGGTCCTCTTGGTGTGGAAGGTTCCTTGCAGTGGGTTGTTACCATGTGGGAGGTAAGTCGGAGGGGCTTTAACTAGACACAGCTCGGGATAAAATCAAGACTGTATTTCAAGACTGATCAATTATTGTAGACCTACATCACTGCGAGCATTATCTTGTAAGCTTTTGGGCTTGCCGTGTCAAGAAAACAAGGTGAAACTCTTCCTCGTGAATAGTGGATATTTTCTTCTGAAGACACGGAACAAAGTTCTCTGCAAAACGTAGAGAGTATCACCTTGTTTTCTTGACACGACATAAGCCCATATCATGTCTACTAGTACGTGCTGTGAAAGCATCAATGTTAAAGCTTAAACTTAATATTTAAAAGGCAATCAACAAAATAAATTCAAACAATGTCATTAAATCTTATTAACGTATTTGTTTGCCTAATGACCTTATAATCAGTAATTTCCTTTTTTTTTCTTCTCTATGATGAGGCCTGCTAGGGACCACATGTCAATTTCAATTCATCCTCCCTTGTTTCCTCTTCCCTTCTTTCCAACATTCCAGCATCATTACACTGCTTTATTCTTCTCCCCTCAGTCCAATTTGAACTGGGTTTCCTTTTCATTCTTCCTTGGAATCATTCCAAAAACTTTCTTTTCAAAAATGTCTCTTTCTCTACTTTCCTCTTGCATTATTTTCTTTCTTTTTAAATCTTTCTTGACCTCTTTTATCCAGCTCATTCTTGACTTTTTCTCCCAAAGATACTTGAATATCTGTTTTGTCAATCTATCATCATCCATTCTATGGATGTCCAATATTTTCTATGTTCTGGTATATTTCCTTATTACTTCGTTATTTCTATTGTTGTTTTGTTTTCAATTGGACCTAAGATTTTTCTCGTGATTCTTCTTTCTTGTACTCCCTGGTTATCTGAACAATAATTCAAGACTAGACATTCTGCTTTTGCCACTGTATTCTAGTGCCTTATTTTAAGATTCTTAGATAAGTACTTGTTGTAAAAGTTCTTAATGATGTCATATGATGTTTCCATCTTGTGTAACCTTTCTTCTACAGCAGATTTTTCTCATTTCCTGTTTGTTTGATAGCAAATGTTTCTAAGTATGTGCATACTGTAGTAGAGAATAGAAATTTTTATGATGATATTTTCAATTGAAAATAGTAACTATATACTGAATATTTAGTAATTTCATGAAGCATTACACGGTTCACCTTATTCACCTGTTATGACTTGCAATGTTTCCAATCCGCATAAATGTATTTCTTGTAAGACATCTTTACACATTGTTGCTAAATGTGTCGATAACCCCAAACAATCGTCCATCATAATAGCCTACAGTTCCTTGTATGTACATTTTGTCAACTTGAAGACTCGCGACTTTTTTTGCTCTCAGAAAGTTGAACAACATGCTTAAAGACGTGTATTCCCATTTTGTGAAGAAGGAGATACTTATAACTATCGATAGACCACACTTCGTTCCTTTTTTTCCTGAAATATTGGACCAGACTAATTACATAAAAATCTCATAATTCTCAGCGTCCCCCGACAACAATTTCAAGTCTTGTTAAGAAACATCAATTTTGGATGCAATAGATCTTCTGTAATTGATATTATCCAATAAAACATAACTAGCACAATAAATCTGAGAGAGACCAAAGCTGACTCCCTTCTTTAACTAATTCATTTCTACAGATTATCAAGTTATAGTATTATAGACATGATATGGCTTTTTGGGTTTATGCCATGTCAAGAAAACAAGGTGGAACTCTTTACGTTTCGCAGAAAACTTTGCTCCGTGTCTTCAGAAGAAAATCTCAACCGTTCACGCGGAAGACTTCTACAATAATGAAGGTTTTAATTTAAGAATGCTTCACCGTTGGATATGTAGTGGTATGCTCATTCGTCACCAGGTGGCTCGCTGTATGCTGGTACGGCGCTGGTATTCCAAGCAGGAGCTGATGACAACATAAGCTCCAATTAAGATGTTCTATCACACTGTGTGTCTGAGAGAGAGACGTAACCGAGAGGACATCAGATGAGTCAGGGACGAGTGTGGTAGAAAGAAATAGAAACTAATAAAATAAAATGCAGTGAAAGACACCAGGATAGGATAGAACAGAACTGAAGAATGGAAAGAAAGTGTGTGGAGAAAACCAGAAGATGGTAATGGTGTGGGAGGGGGGGGGTGTAACCTGTGTACACACGTTATGAATGTATGACAACACATAACACATAACTTGGAATGAACCACCTGGTGATGAGGAATGTACGAATTTGGAAAACACCGAAACAAAATAACAATAGAGAATGGACAGGGAAGAGAACTATCTGCATAAATCCTTAATGACTGGCAACCACGTATTACTTAATTGATAACCAGTGTCCCTGTTGAAATTACTAACATTTTTTACACATTTCCGCAGCGTCCCATAGAATACTAGACCTGTAGTGATTAGTGTGGGTAAGAGCTCGAACATGTTGGAACACAGCATCATGACTCGATGATGTACCAATCCATTGGGACTCGCATCAAGGGACACCAAAGAAATATCCATCTCAACCAGCCAAACAAGTCAGCAATAGCTGAACACTCCTAATGTCCGGTCATGATGTCGTGTTCCAAGATGTTCGAGCTCTCGCCCACACCAAACACTACAGGTCTAGGATTGTACGGGAAGCTATGGAAATATTACATGTTATGAGTCTCATTATGATAGCCGTATTGGAGTACAGAATGTAAAAAGTTTCAAACAAATTTATTAAAAACCACCATTCCAATACTTTACAGTCTTTAAGTTTAAGATACAAATGTTACATAGATGGTAAAATGGGACATGTTTTGCTTAAGCTTTGTAAGCATCTTCAGCCACACTTAATCTAAAGCTAAATCAGGGCCCCGAACTGGGTTCCTCATTAACGTATAATACATGCTTTTATACAAGATAAAACAGTCATAAAAATCTAGTCTGTGAAGAAAGCGATGCTTAAATGTAACTAAAATTCAATAATAAACTTGTCATAGTATTATATGTACATGGAATGAATACTAGTGTTTGTGTAAAAAAAGTACAAGTTGATTATTTGTAGAACGAGACATAGTCATAATGATGTAACATTCAGTTGGATTGTACAAAATTAGTTGATATTAATAAAGCTTAATGTGGTAGAAGAAATAAATAGAAACTAATAAAATTAAATGCAATGAAAGACACCAGGATAGAATATAACAGAGCTGTAATTCTACGTACCTGATTCTCATTCAACAACGTTCAAAGATTTATTTTTTGATATTTTAATTAATCTATCCTCGCTAACACATATTACTAGATTACATATCTTCCAAAATTATAAGGCGCTGCAGGTTCACACGTTTTGGCAATGTGTAACAGTGAAATCTTAGTTCCTTGATAAGTTGCACTCCTTCCTGGTTTTTCTCTTCCAGCTTTTATGATGTTGTGTTAGACTTACTTTGTCTTGAAAACTGGTAAGATTTATTTTCAGTAAACATGTACTTACATTGGCAAAAATGTTATACGATCATAACTGCACAATTTGTAAATATTTCTTGCACTCAAAAATGAGTAAGTTGCATGTTAATAAAATCATTTGTTGAAAAAGGTCCCAGGCACTGTATAATGCATGTGGGCCTAACACAAAGCTATTTTTAACGAGTTTTACTTTTTTTTAAATTTAAGAATTTCAGTTATTCTCCAGATAAATATCCAGTTTTTCTATAAGAAATTCTTGTGTTCCAGATTGGGCCAGGTTCCCATGCGAATGCCTCAGCAACAGCAGCAGCAGCGACAGCCTATTCTGATGGGGATGCAACCACAAGGGAGCGGCCCTGGTAAGAGTAACATATGTTATTCTCTTTTTAAGCTTGCATAAAGTCAGATTTTTTTTTTTTTTTTTTTTTTTTTTTTTTTCCATAAACCTCAACTTCTCTGGAAAATTATCTGGGACATGGTTGCATATTTTGAGGTGTGTGTCAGTTTTGTCCACTATACTGTTGTAGACTTCAAGACAATCTGGCGATCTGGTTGGATTTACTTCTTTCATGGGTAGATGTGTGCTTCTGGTTGATCTTTGGCAAGAATTGTAATTGCAGACTGGTTGCTGCTTAAAGCTGGACCCCAGACAGATCATCTTCATTCTGATTGGATTGGGTCACCAGTCTCTAAATTTATTTTAGCAGTTCAGGTGGCTTCAGCATCAAAATATTTCATTGGCTGATTTTGGTGGCGGTGTTTCTTGAATTTCCTTTGTTGTTGATTCTGCCCTTCATAGTCCTTTCATTCATCTCTACAGTTCTATGCAAGAAGGAATGTGACACATAATCCAGGGATGCATAAATGAGCTAAGTGGATAGATTTAGCAGTTGGAGGAATTAGGACAAGAATTGTCTGTCTGTCTGTCTGTCTGTCTGTCTGTCTGTCTGTCTGTCTGTCTGTCTGTCCACCATGTGAGGGTACAGATGATGATGATGAAGTTCCAAGTTTTATGAAGCACAGAGTGACATCATAGTCAGGGTCAACAGCAAGAACAGAATAGTGGTAGTGTGAGAATCTATATATATAAAATAAGAGTTTTGTCTGTACATTGCTCAGAATTTGAAAAGAATGGTATTTCTGTATCGATCATGTCCGCAGTAACAAGAAAATGCAGTTTTTACTTTTCCGTAATTTCTGTCTGTCTGTACGTACATGCATCACGAGAAAACGGCGGAAGAGAATTTAATAAAAATTGGTATGTGGGGTCGGGGGGGTGACCCGCTACAATCTAGGCTATAAATTATTTTATTCACGCTGAGTGAAATGGTAGTTTAGGGGAAGGCCTAAAATTCAATTCTCAAATATTTATATTATTAGTGGTCATATCGAGAAATACTACATAACTAAAGTTATATAGAATTAAATTTCTGATCATTTACGTCTTATGAATTTTTAACGTACCGGCTATGATAACACAGATATTCATGAATTTGGATTTTTGTTGCTAAGTCCATATCAACGCCGAGCCCCAACAAAATGGGTAAACAGAATTTAATGAAAATCGGTATATAGAGTCGGGGAATAAGAAACTACAGTTTAAGCTATAAACAATGTTATTCACCCTGGGTGAAATGGTAGTTTAGGGGAAGGCACCTAAAATGTAATTTTTAAATACCTATGTTCTTGGTCAGACAGTCTAGCTCGAGCGGTCGAGGAGAGAGGTTGCGTAGTGAAGTGCGTGCTGTAAACATGGTCGGCATTGAACAGTACCGGGCCGCTATTGGGAAATGGCAGGCAAGGCAGAAGGAGAAGACCAGAAATGGATTGGTGATAAGTACGGACGGATTAAAAATTAGTGAAGCGGTGCTGGTAGTGACAGTGATAGCGGTGCTACTGGTTATTGGGGGGGTGGAAGTGAACCCAGGCCCAAATACCAGTGGAAAATATAGTACGGAGGATTTGGCCGCACTCAGGGTGGTTGTAAGTGAAGTTATGCAGGAAAAGTGTCAATAGGAGAAGGTGCAGGAAATTAAGGACATGATGGAGGAGCAGAGAAAGGAGATAGGGAACATGAAGAAATGGCTTGAAACGAAGACTGAGGAATCGAGCAGGAGAGTGGACAATAATGAGAAAGAAATCGAGTTATTGAGAGGGGAAGTGAAACATCTGAAAGAGGAGGTGATGAAGATGAAGAAAGAAGCGGAGGGGTACAGGCAGGAGAGATTGAAGAAAGCCATATTTATATATGGAGTTGAGGAAGGGGCGAGAGAGAGCAAGATTGAACTGATATCTAAGGTGGTGGAAGTTATACGTGATACAATGAAGATAAACTTTAGTGAGATAGACATAGACGATGTAGAGAGAGTTGGTAAAACCAAAGGTCGGAGGCCAATTAGGCTTAAATTGTGCTCAACCTTAATGGCAGAAATTGTGTTAGGTAACAGTAAGAATTTACAGGGACTGAAAATAGGGGTGAAAGGAGACATGGGAAGAGAAGGAAGTGAAAATATGAGGATCTTGAATAGGCACTTATGGAGAGCGAGGAACCAGGGGCTAAAGGCCCGAATAAGAGGACTGAGGTTGGAGGTGACAAACGGGCGATGGGTTAGAGTGCATTCAGTGGCGAAGCTAAAGGAGATGGACGCAAACGAGAGCGCTGAGGGCGGCGAGTTGACAAGGCAAGATGAGAAGAAGAAGGAAGAAAAGGGGAGGAGGAGAGACGTGGAAAGGGAGGAGATCATCTCAGAAGAGAACGGGCAGTGCAGTCCGGATACAGAAGATCAAGATAGTGAAGTGGTCAGCGAGAGAGAACAGCAAGAAACCGTGAGAGCAGAGTGTAGTGTTTTAGTGAGCAAGAAAGGACAAGGGAAGACGAATCAACAGGAAGGTAAAGCAATTTTGAGTAAGAAAAGAAGTATCAGTCTGAAGGATATATGGGGAAAAGGTCGGAATGGCAAGGAGGATAGGGAGGAGGGGGAAGGGAATAGATCGGTTAAAAGAGATGGGAGGGAGACAAGAGATGAGAGGGCGATAACGGCTGATAGGTCGATAATGACTAGGAGCAAGAACAGAGGGGGAGATACAGAAGGGAGTGAGGGAAAGTTATAACTATATTGGAAAATAGGATGTGTAAATATAGAGGGATTAATGAACAAATTAGGAAATAAGAAAGTGCGGGAAGAAATTGAAAGTTTCGATGTGGTGGCACTACTGGAGACGTGGCTGGAAATAGGGAAGGAGATTACATGGAAGGGGTTTGTGATAAAATATAAATATAGAAGAAAAGAGAGGACTAGAGGCCGCGCACCAGCAGGGATGATAGTTCTAATTAGAGAAGAAATTAGTGAAATGGTGGAGGATATACAGACCGATATGAAAGAAACCATATGGATGAGATTGAATATGGGAGGGGTTGAGGGAAGGAGGGGAAAAATAAATCTAGCCTTTGTTTACTGCCATCCTAGTAATTCAGCATATACAAATAAATATTTTTTTGAAGAGTTACTGGTAGATATTGGTAGGATAAGAGGAATGTTTCCAGGGGAAGAAGACATGTTGGAACGCGAGAATAGGGGAACAGAGCCCAGTATATAGTAGGGAGGATGGAATGTGTATGCGGAAAAGTAGAAGGAGTGAGGACAAAATTATAAATAGTTATGGAGAGAAGCTCCTGGAGATGTGTGCGGTGGGAAATTTATATATTCTGAATGGGTGGATAGAGGGGGACGGGATGGGGAAATTGACATATGTTACTGAGAAGGGTGGTAGTGTGATAGATATGGTTTTGAGCTCGGAGGGGATGATTGAGGATATTGTAAGAATGGAAATAGGAGACTGGATTGAATCACACCATTTCCCGGTGGGGGTTATGTTGAAAAGGGGGGAAGAGAAGTGCACAAGGAAGCTGGATGGGACGAGTGATAAACGGGGGAGTGGATATAATGAGTATAAATGGTCAGAGAAAGTGGGCCGAGATTGGAATAGAGTAGTAAAAGAGGAGTTACAATTCCGGAAATATGGGTGGGAAGGGGCCTTAGAAGAGAATAATACTGATAAAGCCTTAGAGTTGCTGCTACATCCAATAAAGATAATAGCGCAGAAGACGAGATCTAGTAAGAGAAATAAGAAGGAGGGAGAAGAATGGTTCAATAGAGAGTGTGAAGGAATGCGGAGGGAGGTGATGATTGCGTTAGAAGATTATAGAAGGAAAGGTGGGGACCAAGAAGGGAGATTTTTTGTAAATTGAGGAAAGAGTATAAAAAGAAAATTGGCGAGACAAGAAAGGCGTGGCTAGAGGAACAAATTGAAGCCATAAATAAGGATTGCAAGACAAATAATTTTGAGAGAGTTTGGGACAAGATTAATAAAATTATTAAGGGTGGAAGGAATAAAGAGAAAACGAGTATTGAGGAAGAGCAATGGATGAGGCACATTGATGAATTACTAGGGGGAAAGGGGGAAGAAGGATGGAGAGGGACGGGGAAAGAGGTAATTTGGAGGAATAGGAGAGTGGCAATATATGATCTGGATAAAGAAATCTCAAGGGAGGAAATCCAGGGAGTGATAAGCAGAGTTAGAGCCAAGTCGGCCGGGGGATGTAATGGTATAAATAACAAGTTTTGGAAAGAAATTGGCAAAAATGAGATAATGATAGAGGGCATAGTTAAACTATTCAATAAGATATTTGAGGGAGGGAAGTTCCCGAAGGAATGGGAAACAGGAATTATATGCCCAATATACAAAGGGAAGGGTAGTAGGAGTAGTGTGAACAATTACAGGGGCATATCTCTGCTGGATTCCTTAAGTAAAATATACACTGGAGTGCTAGCGAATAGGATAAGTAGATGGGCGGAAGAAAATTAAATATTGACAGATTATCAAGGAGGATTTAGGAAAAAGAAAAGAACGGTGGACAACATTATGATAGTAAAGACTATTCTAGAAAAGTATAAAAGTATGGCTAGAAGTACGGTTTACGTAGCAGCAATAGATTTTGAGAAAGCTTTTGACAAGGTGAATAGAGAGGCCCTATTAGAGAAATTAGGCAGGTTAGGGATTTCAGAAAAGATGTTGAGGGCAGTGGAAGGAATATATAGGGTGGTTAGGTTTTGTGTTAAATTGGGAGAAGAGAGACTGAGTAGACCCTTAGAGTCCAGGGTGGGTTTAAAGCAAGGGTGTAAATTATCGCCAATACTGTTTATTTTATTTATCAACGATATTTTAGAGGGATTTGGGGCTGAAAATTGGGCTGTGCCGGTAATTAATGGTTTAGAGGTACCAGGACTGATATTTGCGGATGATGTATTATTGATGACGCTAACTTCAGGGGGGATGAATAGAGCGTTAAATGCAGTGACGCTATTTGCGAGTAAATGGGGATTGAGAATTAATGGAAATAAGTCTAAATTATTAGTAGTCCAGGTAGACAAAAGAAGAAAGATAGAAGGTAATTGGGTAATACAGGGAGAAAGTTTGGAACAGGTAAGGAAGTTGGAATATCTAGGAGTTATTTTTAATGACAAAGGAACGTGGAATGACCAGATCAGAAGGGCGAAAAACAGGGGATTGGCAGCCCTACCCTCAGTCAGAAACATGCTAACCAAATATCCGGGTATCAGTTATAAAACCCTGAGGCTAGTGTTAAGGTCGGTAATTTTTGGGAGGGTATTGTACGGCGCAGAAGTTTGGGGGCTGGATGAGAAAAGAGAGGAACTAAGAAGGATTGTTAGTAGTTTTGCTAAGTTAGTAATGGGCTTACCGAGGTGCACAGCAAATGCAGGGGCGGAACTAATGTGTGGGGAGGATTTGGAATCAGAGGGGGTAAAAAGAATAATGAGATACTGGATGAATTTAAAAAGACAGGAAGGTGGGAAGATAGTCCAGGCAGCGTATGAACTGCAATGTAAGAGCATGTATAGAGGGGGCTGGCTAGAAAAAATAAAGGGATATGTGGAGAGGATAGGATTAGGACACCTGTGGGGGGAGGTATGGTCGAAGACAGAAGTTAGAGGAATGAAGATATTGGAAAGGAGGATTAGAGATATACATATGCAGAAATTATTAGGGGAAAGCTGGATGCAGGGGAGGGATAAGACAAGATGTATACTTTGTGGAGCAGGGAATGATGAATTTCATTTGCTAAGAGATTGCGAGGAAACAAGGGAGATAAGACATGGATTATTGAGTGAAGAGCATCGGAAAATATTGGGAAGGGGGGATGAGAAAGCAATCTTGAGATGGATTATTAAGCAGTGGGAAAAAGGGGGTGAATTGAACAGATATTTATGCGCGGCAAAAAAGGCCTGCGAGAGTAAAATGAAGGAGGCTGAGTTAGAGGTTGGACAAGGGAGTAGGGGGGTGGAATAGTTTTGTATGTATATGGGAAGAGTGGGTATAAAAGGGAAGGGGATAGTATGATAAGATTCAAATGAGCTAGGGAAGATAGGAGTTGTGTACTTAGTTGAGTATGAGGAGTTGGGTAATGATATGGGATTACATGAAGGCAAGGTCTTTCTGTTTGTGTTAGAGTTGGTGGGAATGCAAGTGTTGAAATGCTGAGTGGTGTTGTTTGCAGTATTGATTAGATGTAGGTCAGTAACAATAAAGTGACGAAAGCGCAGAACGAAATAAGGACACTTGATGAGTGCTTGAATATTGAATAAGAGACTGCTACAGCAAACGACTGTTACGAATAATACTCTTATACATAGATTATTATTATTACTATTATTATTACTTTCATTATTACTATTACTATGATTCTCTTTTTTTAGTTTTACTCTCTTGATTCTGGGGTGTTAATTCTACGGAATGAGGGGCATGGCACGAGGCTCTGAGGATGACTGCTGTGGTGGCTCTACTTTAAGGGTTTCACGTTTCCGGAGTGTCCAAACGAGCCTTATGACATGCCCAGGGGATACGATAATTTTCTCTTCTATTTCTTTTTTTGGTGATCTGAGTGGTTTATTATTATTATTATTATTATTATTATTATTGCAGTAGTTAGTAAATTTGTATTCTCTATTGTTTATTTTTCCTTTTCTCTGTATGCGAAATCGCCTGTTATGTTCAATAAATGTTCAATGTTCAATGTACCTATGTTCTTGGTCCTATGGAAAAGTACTACATAACAAAAGTTATAGAAAATATAATGTCCGGTCATGTATGTTTTATTCAGTTTTACCGTACTGTCTATGATAAGAGTGGTATTTCAGAACCGGAAGACAATTAATAATGTGAAGGCCTACAATATCAAAAGCGCGTAACATAGATCAACAATAACATTACACTGACCGTTGTTTGTTTTAATGTTCTTTGTCTCTCATGCTTACATTCAACTCCAATTGATGGCATTACTGCTGCGTGCCGAGTATAACAGCCTAACTGAATATTGGCGGGAAATAGCTTAGGAGTTAGATAACTTTCTTCTTTAGCATGCCAATCCTCTGGTTCATAGAAATTCTGATACTGCTGGTACATAACACACTGGTTCATCATAGTATGCCAGCTATTCGATACCTACTCTGACGCGCTGTTCTGAATGAGCAGCGTGCGCAGTTAAGTCAGAGTCTCAGTTAGTAGTAGTATGAACTGGTCTGGAATTACAATTTAGCCCTATTCCAAATTATAGTACCATAATTCACTAAATAACTCAGAAATTCAACCCTGAAAAGAGCCGTTTCTTAGGAAAATCTTCTTCCTCTTCACTTTCATTAAATCTACATTAATTTTATTCAAAATTAGCAGCGAAGATGTGGTTTCTTCTCTGGCTTGGCTTCCACGTCAGATAGTTCTTTCCCCCGCCAGTGTAGTGAATTGAGATTTTTTGACTCATCGGGTACTCCCAGGAAACAGATAAGTAAACGGGCATAGTTTTTGCCCTGGGACTATCCACTATTTGAACCCCCCCCCCGAAAAAAGGACGAAGATTGTTCATGGATCACGGATGTCTGCGTCTTGGTCATTCCAGCTCTGTAGGTTTGGACTGTTAGTTCGGCAGCATAGTACTGTTCGTTAAAAGTGAGAAAATATGTGGTTTTTCATTTGATCGAGTATTTCATATGAAGACATTGCTTTTAATTGCGCCATTCCTACTGACGTCATTGTATGGCCCATGTTCATTTCAGTTGGGAAAACCACTAAGAGAGTTTTTCTGAGAATCTATAAAGGCAGGCTGAGAGTGTCTGCCATTACAATGAAAACTCTCCAACCTGATTGTGACTGACGGTAGGCAAGCTGGCCTAACATTATAATGAACATTCTCTAACCCAGTCTTCATATGAGAAAAGACGTTGGTGACTTGCCCGTCATGCTTGTAGGGCAACTTTGAGAGCTATGCAACTTAATACAATCTTGCTCATAACGTTTACAGTACCTAACCTAGAATTCTGTATAAAATTTAGAATTCCATAGCAAAGCACGGGTACATCAGCTAGTTGAAAATATAACTGTAGAAGGTGAGAAAGTACGAAAGCATCAGGGTTGAGGAGCATTACTTCTATTATGGAATTAGCAGTTGCAAATCCATTCTGCAAGCGCTTTCCCTCATGCAGTGGGATTGTGGGTAATCATCTCCCATGGCCAAGTTAGCATGCCTTGCTCGTATACTGTACATCGATTTCCCCAGAAATTTTCATTAGCCGAGTGGCAGGGCTGGGATTTCTACTTAAAAAATGAATATGATAAAATCTCAATTTAACACACTCAGGGCATTAACAGTAATATCAGACAAGTAAACATTTACTGCAAAATTGAACTATTTTAGTGTTATTATTACGAACAAGACATAAGAGTATTTTGAACTAGTGCTCATTGTGATTCTCAGTTAAATGCGGAACAATTATGAAGTTTCTAACTTTAAATAAATCTAGTATTGTAATATTATCCTATACGATTGTTATCAAGACCAGAACAGATGTCATGGGAGGTCTTGGAATTGCCTATTGCTGTCTTGGTCCTAATATATGACTGAGAATTTTACGTTTTTGTGTTAAAACGTCATACAAACCATAGTAGTTTTATTTGTGCATGTTACATTTAAAATGTTTGTACCATTTGCCATTCGTACTGACTTGTGCAGCTAGTGCGCTTTCCATCTTAGCTCAGTTCACGAATAACCGTAATTTCTGAAGTTTTGATTTTTTTCTTTTCAATTTGATTGTGATTAGTGTCGGACAGAATTGAATATAATGTATTTGAGAAATTTTGTGAATCGACACATTCAAAACCACATTCTCAAGTTTAGCATAACCTTAAGTCGATGTAGGCCTAATTTATGCGGTATAAGATTTCCAGAAACTGACTACGAACCAAATTACAATGGAAGATTAACAAAAGAAGGGAATTCGCCATCATGTTGGGCGCTTTTGTATCTAATATGCTTTATTTTATTAGATTGGTGGATTAAAAACTACTTGTTAGATTGTTGTTTGGCTTGGCGTTGTTAGATTTATAATACCAATATAAATGGTCCATTATTGGACATTATAAATTTTCCAGTTAACTTAGGTTGCCAGCGTTTTGGCCCCAGTGTGCTAAGTTGGGCTCATCAGTTGGTAAATAGCACACCTACCAAGACATATGGCTAGTGCATACCGTGGAGATTTTTCGAAGAGTTTGGCCGATCAAAGTTGCTGAACTGGAAGAAGTACTGACTTGTACAGTGAGTGCGCTTTCCATCTGAGCTCAAGGTTACGAGTAACCATAACTTCTGAAGTTTTGATTTTTTCTTTTCAATTTGATTGTGGTTAGTGACGGACAGAATTGAATATAATGCATTTGAGAAATTTTGAGAATCAATACATTCAAAATCAAAAGTACGTTTTAAATGTAACGTGCACAAATAAAATGACTATGGTTTGTATGACATTTTAACACAAAAATGTAAAATTCCCAGTCTTATATTAGGACCAAGACAGTAAGAGGCAATTCCAAGACCTCCCATGACATCTGTTCTGCTCTCGATAACATAATCGTATAAGATAATATTACAATAGAGTAGAAGTCCGCTATAGCGAGTACGGCATATAACGAGAACTCCGCTATAGCGACGATTGTTTTCTGTCCCTTCAAAATTCCTATATTAAACTGTTATCGTCCTTCGGTTACAGCAAGAGTCCTATCACTGACGCATCCGTTATTAGTAGTGATTAAGCGCGCACGATTTTTTCCATTATCGATATTTATGCACCCCAGTGATGATATTGCATGCGATCGATTACCTTCGGCATCGTTTCCTCGCTGTGTGCACTAGCGAGTTCTCGTCGACATTCGAAGGCAATTATTACAAGTTGTCCATTTCATGACCGTATCGATGTTTAATCAAGAAGTATAAATAACCACCTAATCGATACTTTATTAATGTCCTGTAAGTTTTAATTTTATTCAATTTTGCTTGAGGCATTAATAAAGTATCGATTAGGTGGTTATTTATACTTACTTCTTGATTCGAAGGCAATGTCGGAGTGGATTAGTAATACCCGGCGACTGCTGTTCCGTAAAGAAAATTTGAAATGAAAGAGAACATATTTTCATAATAAATGCCTAAATGTGCCCGATAATGGTTGTTAACTCGTTAAAAATTAAGGCCGACTAAACGACCGCTTAATTTTGAGGCTAAATACTGCAATTAAGTAAGAATGGGATACACCTCAAGATATGGCAGAGTGCTTAACTGATTTCAATGTTAGTTTATATTTTCTCGTGTCTGGTTAAATTACGGAAAGGCTATTATGAAAATTTATAGCAAGAAGGTTATCATTTAAATTGAAATAATAAATAAGGTAGTTCAACCTATTCAATACAAATAAATACGAAATGTACTGTTACATTCCTATTTAATTATAAGTGGAATCGGTACCGGTTTTGACACCAATCCGGGTCATCATCAGCCAAATAAAATGCAAAAAGCAATGCATAGGTAAGAAAGAAAGAAAATAAAAGATCAAGTCCCCACAAAAAACCGTTGAAAAGGCAATGTAAAACAACGGGGATAGGCACTGTAAAATTCAGAAGAAGTAGAAGGTAAGTCACTTAAAAGAAGCAAAGCGCAATCTTCTGAGCAGCAGCATAGCACACGTAAAGTTCAACATCGTCTCATAATGTTTACGAGAAGCGGAGAACAGAAGAGTCAGCTTGCATGCACTATTAGGCCAGTGGTTCCCAACCTGGGGGCAATCACCCCCAAGTGGGAGATTTGGGTTATCATGGGGCAATAAATAACTGGGGAGTGATTTGGGGGCGATGAGTATTCAAAGGAGGAAAAATTAAAATAGTACTGTACAGTAGAAGTTGCCGGGTAGCACGAGTCACAGGCTATTCTCAGCCGGCCAGTTCACTGCACTCACCCCTCTCCACAGTCCCCACCTGTCATTGTTCAGCGCGGCCTACTGGTGACTCAACCCCCTCCTGTCATCGCAATACACTTGCCATTGACCTACCTTCGTCTTCAGTCTCAACTAGCCTTTGTGTGACTCACCATCGGTTTTTGTGCGTGTCTTTTCTGTTTTTGTGCGTTTGTTTTGAAGTGTAGAAGTTCATGCACAATGGATTCAAAAAAGAAGTGTCGTCAGTACTCAGCAGAGTATTTAAAATTCAGTTTTATCGCGTCACCGCAAAATGTGCAGTTTCCACATTTATCAAGACTACACAATGATAAAGTGAGTAAAGAACTTAGTTATTTTCAACACCTCAAAGCTAAAGATAATAAATGGCCTAATGTGAGTAAATTATTTAAAAAACGAGCAACCGATCTTAACAAAGGTCTTCTTGTGTCTTAATAGGTGTCTTTATTGATCACTAAATGTGGTAAACCTCACACAATTGGTGAAACTCTTGTTTCACCGACTACCAAAAATATACAAATGCAAAGAGGAGAACTCCACCTAATCAATACTTGTTTATTATTATTATTAAAAATACAGGACCGGTTTCAACTCTTTTAACGTGTCATCCTCAGCTGGACATACATATACATTTAACACATCGTACAATTGCAAACATTACCATATTTAGAAAGGAATATCATGTGATGGTAACATGTCAGGTTGTACTCATGAGTAGGGCATTCGTCAAATGGCGCATCTGAGAAAAGTGGATGTTCCTAAACTTAAAAGTAACTTATAATTATACATAAAATAAAAACAACATATGCATAAAACACTTTCATGCTTGTGAAATTTTCGAGTTCCTTGCACTATTTCTTAATTCTTCAGTTTGAGTGCTATCATTAAGTCTGGTTGTCCACAACTGTGCATTATATTTAAAAACTCAACGGCTTGAATTGTAATATGAGTTACTTTTAAAATACCAATATCTAATTTTTACAATATTTTGTCACATATGTTCACAAAGGATAAGAAACACTTTGCAAAATATAGACGTAGTGTGGATTCAGTTGAGGCTTGGATGGAAGTGTAGAAATTGCAGCTTGAACAAAAGGAAATTACCGAGGAAATGTTATTCGCTAGAACTTTGATCACTGATACGAAGGGATCGTCAATTTTTGAAATGGTGAAAGATTATTTTGAGGAAAAAGAGATTCTCCTAACAAACGTGAGTGCTTGCGCAACAGACACTGCTCCTGCGATGTCAGGTAGTCATGCTGGGTTTCTAGCCCACGTTAAGAAAGTAGTGCCAGAGGTCATCACTATTCACTGTGTCATTCATCGTCAACACTTCGCTGCAAAAAAAAAAATAGTGATGTCCTGCGTGAAACCCTACAACTGGTTATTACTGGTGTCAACAATATCAAAGCTAATTCTCTCAATGACCATCTGTTCCGACAAGTTTGCCATGAAAATGACGAGGAATTTGAACGCTTGCTTCTACATACGACCGTGATTTGGCTTTCCAAAGCAAACTGTTTGCGCCGTTTCTTCGAATTATTTCACACGGTTACTGAGTTTCTCGACAGGTCTGATCCTGTTTTTAAGTGAGAATTTGAAGCAACGCAAGTTTGAACTTGCGTACTTTACAGATATTTTTGAAAAAATGAACGAAGGCTTCAAGGAAACAAGATGAACCTTATCAAGCCAAATGAATTATTTCGTCATTCATCACCAAGTTTGATATTCACAAGGTAAATATTGGCCGTAAAGAGCTGATTCAGTTTCCGACCCTTAAAGGGTGTTCAGTGTCAGATAACGAGACTCCTGAACTCCCAGAAGACAATATCCTAATTTTTACTGATCACCTTGACTAGTTACAAACTGACATGGAATCAAGATTTGAAGATTTGGCCAAGTTTCCAATTCCGGATTGGATTCTAGTTCTCGTTTGAAGCTCTGGATAAGCTTGATAACTCTTTGCAGACAGCGTTTCTGGATCTGAAGTATGACTTTGTGGGGAACATTATTTTCAAGCAGAGCAGTTATGAGTTAGCCTGACTGAAGCTTATGGTCAATTATCCACAACTGTGGGGAAAACCTGAACCACTTCTCTTCTCGTTCCCGTCAACATATTTAGTTGAGAAAGGATTTAGTTCTGTTGTCCAGCTCCTCACAAAACAAAGAAATAAGTTGGACAACACCTCAAAGGAGACTTGCGCCTTAACTTGACGAACATAAAGCTGGATATTCAAGCTGTAACTGAAATCCACCAACCACAAGGCAGCCATGGAAAAGGTAAAATAAAACGATAACAAAGTTCTCAAACTTCATTAATTTTTTCAAATTTTAACTGTCACCCTTTTCAATTTTTCCAGATTCCAATTTTAAAATGAAAACATGTACTCCTGTTTTTTAAATGTACGTCAATGATCTTAATTTATTATTTCAGTTCTATGTTCGTAAAAATCTCTGTAAAAATGTACATTTAAATTTTTTCTGTTTTGTTTAAGAGTGACTGGTTAAAACACGTTTGGTTGTTTTTATATTACATTACATTATAGACTGTTATGCCTTTCAGCGTTCAGTCTGCAAGCCTCTGTGAATTTACTAAACGTCGCCACAATCCTCGATTTGCAACTAGTGTTGTGGCCTCATTTAGTTCTATACCTCTTATCTTTAAATCGTTAGAAACCGAGCCTAACCATCGTCGTCTTGGTCTACCTCTACTTCTCTTACCCTCCATAGCAGAGTCCATTATTCTCCTAGGTAACCTATCCTCCTCCATTCGCCTCACATGACCCCACCACCGAAGCCGGTTTATGCGTACAGCTTCATCCATCGAGTTCATTCCTAAATGAGCCTTTATCTCCTCATTCCGAGTACCCTCCTGCCATTGTTCCCACCTGTTTGTACCAGCAATCATTCTTGCTACTTTCATGTCTGTTACTTCTAACTTATGAATAAGATATCCTGAGTCCACCCAGCTTTCGCTCCCGTAAAGCAAAGTTGGTCTGAAAACAGACCGATGTAAAGATAGTTTCGTCTGGGAGCTGACTTCCTTCTTACAGAATACAGTCGATCACAGCTGCGAGCTCACTGCATTAGCTTTACGGCACCTTGATTCAATCTCACTTACTATATTACCATCCTGGGAGAACACACAACCTACATACTTGAAATTATCGACCTGTTCTAGCTTTGTATCACCAATCTGACATTCAATTCTGTTGAATTTCTTACCTACTGACATCAATTTAGTCTTCGAGAGGCTAATTTTCATACCATCCTCATTGCACCTATTTTCAAGTTCCACGATATTAGACTGTAGGCTTTCGGCACAATCTGCCATTAAGACGAAGTCGTCAGCATAGGCCAGACTGCTTACTACATTTCCACCTAATTGAATCCCTCCCTGCCATTTTATACCTTTCAGCAGATGATCCATGTAAACTACAAACAGCAAAGGTGAAAGATTACAGCCTTGTTTAAACCCTGTAAGTACCCTGAACCAAGAACTCATTCTGCCATCAATTCTCACTGAAGCCCAATTGTCTACATAAATGCCTTTGATTGCTTTTAATAATCTGCCTTTAATTCCATATATACGCTAATAAAATTGTTTAAAATAATAAACTGCTTTATTATTTACACTTTACTTCAAATTAAAATTAGGCATACAATGAAAATGAAAAGGGGCGATAGGTGTTAGTCAACCTCCAGAAGGGGGAGATGGGCCACAAAAGGTTGGGAACCACTGACCTAGACTGTGATGCAGTATATGTGATGAAATCCAAGAATTAACAATCTTCCTATTTTTTATTTCTAAAAGTTGGCAGGTGTTGTAACAGTGGGTGTATTTTATCATGTGACATGTTACAAATGAAGGCACAGGAGGTAGCGCATAAACACAACATTCTCATAATAGTTTAAGGCGAGTCGTGAGTGGGTTACGAGGTTTATGTGACGAAACAATCTGTTGGTGCGAAGGAAAGCAGCATTACGTCAAAGGTTGCCTGCTGATTACATGGACAAGATTGTGAATTTTCACTAATTTGTCCTATGTTTATGCCAGAAAATTCCGTTCTTAATTGCTCAAATCTGTAATGCTGATCAGGTTCCAGTCTTTTTCGAAATGCCTCGCAGCAGCACTATTGCGCTAAAAGGATTGCAGAGTAATAAGGGAAGGAGATTTTCAGGATGAGTAAATTAGAAAGCACATGCTTATGAAAACTTGAAATGTGTTTTGCAATTTGCTAGTACGCAAACTATAGTACCAAACATTGATACAATACTATCTAAACGAGCCCAAAGGTCCCGTGAAGGAGGAGTACACCAGTGATATGTTTTAGTTTGCGTGTTTAATTTGTTGTCATAGTCATAAATGCCATAAAAATATTGAAATGTATGTTAATGAGAGTGCAAAGAATATGTACAAATCACTTAAATTATATTCTCTTTCGGTAAATGTACATGTCCAAAAGCTTCAGTTAATCATGAAAATATATTTATTCAGGAAATATTACACACTGTTGTTTATTTCCTTTGTCAATGAATAATTTTCTTATCTTGTTATACTCATCTCACATGATCCATGCTCCAAATTATTATTATTATAAAAGCTGTTGTTCATATGGTAACATTTCCAAGCGGCAAGTACAATACGACCACGTTATGCAACCCGCCTGTCTGCTGCTCTCTTGTCACTTGACAGAAAGCCGTCCTGAGCGGGGCCAGTAACATCGGCTCCCTAAAGCAACTACGTGATGACGTCTGATTTAAGCAACAAAAAGAAGAAAAAAGAACAAAAACTTGAAGATCTTAAATTTATATATGTATTCTCATTCATTTCAACAAAATTTTATATAATGATCATTTTTGTAATATTTCATTAGTTTCTTTATTCATTGATATGGTGAATTATGACACAATACGTCTTTAAATTGTAAAAAAACAAAAGATAGTGTTATATTGTTTTATTTTTTGAACTGACATCAGTGATGAAGGGAATGGATGATTTTCCCGAAACATGTATGGTAAAATAAATATTTTTCTATCCAACTTTTCTTGCTATGTTATCAAGTTCTTCTATTTGCAATTTAGCTTCTTCCATATCATTAGCAAGTAGTGCAAGATCATCAGTGAATTGACAAGGCGGACTCAAGTAAAACTATTTTAAATAGTTCTGTAATAGATGCAGACAAGTCAATACAGGATCAAACAACCATATTAACCTATTATGGTTGAGTTAATTAACATACTTGTCTTACTCGCTCAAAGTACCCAAGTATAAGTCGAGGTAGATCACATTCAGGGACGTTAAACATATAAACTTAAGATCATCTGAGAGTTGTCCGACTCGTTGGCTGAATGGTCAGCGTACTGGCCTTCGGTTCAGAGGGTCCCGGGTTCGATTCCCGGCCGGGTCGGGGAATTTAATCTTCATTGGTTAATTCCAATGGCCCGGGGGCTGGGTGTTTGTGTTGTCCCCAACATTCCTGCAACTCACACACCACATATAACACCATCCTCCACCACAATAACACGCAGTTACCTACACATGGCAGATGCCGCCCACCCTCATCGGAGGGTCTGCCTTACAACGGCTGCACTCGGCTAGAAATAGCCACACGAAATTAAATTTAAATCTGAGAGTTGATGCCTTGAATAGTCCTTGGGATAACGTAAAAAATATAAACGATATCGAGAAGAAAGTTGAAACTTTTAGTTCAATTATACTTGGTCTCCTTGATAAACATGCACCTGCCGTGCGGTTAGGAGCGCGCAGCTGTGAGCTCGCATCCGGGAGACGGTGGGTTTGAACCCCACTGTCGGCAGCCCTGAAGATGGTTTTCCGTGGTTTCCCATTTTCACACCAGGCAATTGCTGGGACTGTACCTTAAATAAGGCCACGGCTGCTTCCCACTTCTAACCCTTTCCTTTTCCATCGTCGCCATAAGACCTAACTGTGTTGGTGCGGCGTAAAATAACTTGCAAAAAAAATGTTGTGGTCTTCCCAGAGACTTATATGCCCTCTCCTTTACATCCTTAACTATAACCCCTAAATACCCTCATAATCATGTGCAGATATCTGTACCCTTTATTTACAAGCATATTTATATGATTACCCCAATGAAGATCTTTCATTATATTAAGACCTAGGTACTTACAATGATCCCCAAAGGGAACTTTCATGCCATCAATGCAGTAATTAAAACTGAGAGAACTTTTCCTATTTGTGAAACTCACAACCTGACTTTTAACCCTGTTTATCATCATACCATTACCTACTGTCCATCTCACAACATTATCGAGGTCATTTTGCAGTTGCTCGCAATCTTGTAACTTATTTATTACTCTGTACAGAATAAAATCATCTGCAAAAAGCTTTATCTCTGATTTCACTTCTTTACACATAAATCATTGATATATATGTATATATATAAGAAAAAATAAAGGTCCTTGAGGAATTACCCTCTTAATTATTACAGGGACAGATAAAGCTTCACCTGCTCTAATTCTCTGAGTTCCATTTTCTAGAAACATAGAAACCCATTCAGTCACTCTTTTGTCAAGTTCAATTGCACTCATTTTGGCCAGCAGTCTCCCATGATCTACCCTATCAAATGCCTTAGATAGGTCAATCACGATAACAGTCCAATTGACCTGCTGAGTCCAGGATATCTGCTATATCTTGCTGGAATCCTACAAGTTGAGCTTCAGTGGTATAACCTTTCCTGAACCCAAATTGCCTTCTATCAAACCAGTTATTAAACATGTCTAATATAATCAGAAAGAATGATTTCCCAAAGCTTGCATGCAGTTCATGTCAAACTGACTGGCCTGTAATTTTCACCTTCATGTCTATGTCTATCACCCTTTCCTTTATACACAGGGGCTACTATAGCAACTCTCCATTCATTTGGTATAGCTCCTTCATGCAAACAATAATCAAATAATCTTCTTCTTCTTTCCTCATTATTGAAGGCTCTGGTTCAAAGTTAGATTGATTAGGAGTGTACTTATTGCAAACATTCCTGGTAGTCACATCTGCGAATATATTTTCACAGCATCTTTTCCACCTTTCAATGACGAGTTGTTTCTCTCCAATGAGGGTACCATCTTCATCTTCCACAACCCATGAAAGGGGCTTGAAGTCGCGGGTAACTTTCTTTACCTTCATAAAGAGATCACGAGGTTGACAGTGCTGCATATGCAGTTCAGTCTCTTCACAGATTTCATGAGTCTGCACTGCTTTTGAATTTTCCAAGATAGTGATGTGCATTTGTAAATATTCATCAGTTTCATAATTGTTTCTTTTTAGCTGTTTTCTTTCCCCTATTAGCCTCAAAGTTTCGGCACTTAACCATGGCTTCCTAGGAGATGAATTGTGCCCATGTATTTCCTTGCTTGCACTACTCACAGCAGTTTTCAAGTTGTTCCATACCGAATCTGCAGTGTCAGTGGGATTTCTTCCTAATGACTGTAGTTTGGGACGAATAGCCTCACTGAAGCTATATAGAGCTCTATCATCCAGTTTAATTTCCCGTACCTTTGTTGTGGTTTCAAGTTTCAGTCGCATTCTCATGATGATGAGGATATGGTCTGAACCACATTCAGCACCAGGGTAACTTCTGCTGTTTAAAACAGATGTCTTCCAACGACTTCTGATCAGGATAAAATCAATTTGATTTCGTACCCTGTCTCCAGGGGATACCCACGTATATCGGCAGCGAGGGTGATGTTGAAAGAGTGTATTGGTAACTACCATTTCCTTATCTATACAGAATTGCAGAAGACGCTCTCCTCTGTCATTTCTAGTCCCAAGCCCATATGGACCAACATGTACACTTAAGGTGGTTATCAGATGACGTGTCACCAATCTTAGCATTGAAGTCACCTTGAATGATGAGAACTTCTCTTTGAGGAATGTTATCAATAAAGCATTCTAATTGACTGTAGAATTCGCCTATCTCATTTTCAGGGGCAGCAGATGTTCGTGCATACACCTGTACAATATTTAATTTTTAAGGGGTTTAATTTATCTTGATGAAAAAAATTCTATCATTAACTGGAGAGTATCCAATGACTGCACCGCGTAACTTCTGTGGAACGACGACCGCTACACCATTCCGACTTTGATGATTATATCCATAGAAATATACTGTGTTACCATTGGTAGTGGTGAAATACCCCGCACCTTTCCAGTGTGTTTCACACAGTCCCAAGATCTTCATGCCATGTTGTGTCATTTCTCTCTCAACAGTTGATAGTTTGCCAGTCTGTAGTAAACCCCTCACATTCCAGGTTCCACATAATATCTCTCTGCGAAGCGAACATCTTTGATTCGAGGCTTCTCTCAACCCTGCCCCCTTCCCGAGATCCGATTGGCGGACTTGAAACTCCGGAACTATATTTAATTGATATGGGAATTAGGAAGATGTTTCTGAAGGCTTTCATCTGGAGGGTGGCATTGTAAGGAAGTGAAACATGGACAATAACTACCTCAGAAAGAATAGAATAGGGGCGGCTTTTCAGGTGAAGTAGGTGAAGTGCCACTTCACCACTTATTTTTACCATAATGAATTACTGAATTACTAATGAATTTATTTTTCTTACGACATTTGTTGGTTTTACGGAAAGAAAATGTTTTATTGCACGGCGTTTGGAGCACCTCATCACCTGACGAGAACCAGGGGAACTCTCCAAAGCGCCGGCTGTCGGCCACAGTACGGCGCGAGACTGAGCGAAGACGAGAGATTCCGCAGCTGCCTCTACCTCCCAAGTGCTCCCTCCTAGCGCTTGGCCTTGGCGGTTGCCATGACAACCGTGACGTCACTCGCGTACTTTCCACATTACAAGTTGTCCATTTCATGACCGTATCGATGAATATAATCAAGAAGTTAGTAAAATAACCACCTAATCGATACTTTATTATTGCCTCAGGCAAAATTGTATGAATCTAAATTAGCACTTACAGGACATGTTTCGACCACTTAGTCCTAATGTTTTTTCTTGTCAATTCTTTCTTTATACAGCTGAAGAGGACCACTAAGTGGTCGAAACATGTCCTGTAAGTGCTAATTTATATTCAGTTTTGCCTGAGACAATAATAAAGTATCAATTAGGTGGTTATTTTACTAATTTCTTGATTACTTTCCACATAGCGGAATGTGCTAGTGAAGTTGTCGGAAGAGCGGAATGTTTCGTCTTCCTTGCGTCATCCTGTGTGAAGTACGAGTACTTACACATTGTGGTTCATTCGTAGTGTTGTGCTGTTTTATTTAAATATGTATCCTATTTATGACATAGTGTGCATTTTATTATAAACACCATTTTCACATTGGAGAAACGAAGATCAGAATGAAATTCTACGTTTTGATCGCCCTACTGAATCACTGCAAATTTGTGCTACAAAAGAAGTGAAACATTCCAGTAAATCTTACAATCTTAGTTTCAAACGATCGTGGTTTAAGGAATTTCCATGGTTGTGCTCCTCTCCAGCTCTACAGAAGTTGTTTTGTTGGGCCTGCTTGCCTTTTATCAATAAAAATAACATTTGGAATAAAGAAGGATTTTCAGCCCTTTTGAACATAACACGTTCTTTACATAAGCACTCAGACTCTGCAGAACATAAAATATGGCAGCTAGATTTCAACACATTGGAAACAAACCAAAATACGATCTCTGATGTCCTGAAGGAAAATGTAAGACTGTATATTGTAATTGTACAGTTCAGTGAAAATGTACATTTAAATAGGCTTTACCTTCAGTTGGTAATTGATGCAGTGCTCTATTTAAGTAAGCAAGAAGTAGCTTTTCGTGGTCATGACGAAACATTAAATTCAATAAATCGTGGTCACGTGCTGGACCCTCTGCCAGTCACAGGTACGAGTACAAAACAACCAAAAACAACACGTAGTTCTTAAATCTTGTCCTCCTCTGTGATGTAGTGGTTAGTGTGATTAGCTGCCACCCCGGAGGCCCAGGTTCGATTCCCGGGTCTACCACGAAATTTGAAAAGTGGTACGAGGGCTGGAACGGGGTCCACTCAGCCTCGGGAGATCAACTGAGTAGAGGTGGGCTCGATTCCCACCTCAGCCATCCTGGAAGTGGTTTTCCGTGGTTTCCCACTTCTCCTCCAGGCAAATGCCGGGATGTACCTAACTTAAGGCCACAGCCGCTTCCTTCCCTCTTCCTTGTCTATCCCTTCCAATCTTCCCATCCGCCACCAAGGCCCTTGTTCAGCATAGCAGGTGAGGCCACCTGGGCGAGGTACTGGTCAAGGGTAAGCAGATAAAGAAAGAAAGAAGTTCCTAAATCTGTCGCTCAAAACCGAACGGGTAATAGCTCTTCACCATACTTTACAACCACGAGCCGCCTCTGGAATAGAAGCTTTTGAAATGTGGTGTTGCAGAAGAATGCTGAAGGTGAGATGGTTGGATTGAATCACAAATGAAGAAATTCTGAATCAAATTGGTGAGAGGAGATTGATTCATCTAGATTTGACGAGAAGAAGAGAGAGAATGATAGACACATCTTAAGATACTCAGGACTTGTTCAGTTTGTTTTTAAAGGAAGTGTAGGTGGTAAGATAGGTAGGGGTAGACCAAGGTATGAATATGGCAAGCAGATATAGGATGCGATACTTAGGTAGAAATTAAGTTAGCACAGGATAGGGTGGCATGGAGAGCTGCATCAAACCAGTCTATGGACTGTTGACTCAACAACATTGAAGATATTATTTTTGATGGACACTTTTTATGTTTTGTTTTTCTGTTTAAGTAATTAGTTTCTGAAAAGTATGAGACTAAAATTTTTATATGACTTTTCCTAATTCCAGATATCCAAATCACGATAATGCATGCGAATTGATGCTTTCGTTTTGTGCGACTGGTTAGTTCACAGTGTACCAAGAAGTCTTAGGCCAACAGACTAAAATCTTGATCAAATCTTGGATGCTATCTTGGGGTGTTCTACAAAATCTACACACAATTTATCATAAGAGTCCGGAATCTAGGGTTGACAGCAAATAAAAGCTGTACCTACTTCAGTTGTACTGGTATCCCTATACAATTACCCTGGTTCAAGAGTTAAAGCAGACCGATCGTACAGAGGGTTGCTCTGTACTGTGAATGATATGAGCGGTGTGAAATTTTAGCTCTTACGTTCATAAATCAACATGGATTTGAAGTTTTAAACAAGGCTCTCTTCACGGACAAAACATGGTTTCACTGTAAACTCTCAAAATTCACAGATTTGGTCATTGGACAACTCCAGTGCAGTAAGAGAAACACCATTACATTCACATTACATTACATTCTGTGTGTGGGTTGTCATATCACAAGCAAGTTTTGTTACCAGCACGTGGAGAGCCATTGCAGAGAAACTTCCCTGGCACACTGTATTTTATCATGGTAGCTTTTCCGATTTATTCCTTTGTACCCAATTGGTCAAGAAAATTAATAAGTGTATTGTTGCATTTAACTTGCCAATTAATTCATTTCCTTAAGCATGCTGCTTTATTGCAACTTCTACCTATTATTGTCACTTAACCAAAAACCCACCTGGTGGCCATAATCGTTATGGTCTGACTCCAGGGTTAGCCACTTTGAGTCCCATTAGTGGTAAACAGTTGGTGTCAAAATGTTGGCGAGCAGTAGGAGAGGTGGTGGTATACAATTTAGATTGTGTGCCAAAAGCTTGGGTTCACTTACAAACCTCTCCATAGCATTCATGTGAAGTGAGGGCATATAATACTGTTGATGCTGATTTGTCCAACGGATGGAGACATAAAGCCTTGGTGTTACTTAGCAGGACCAGGCTAGGTGGCTACACTGGGTTTCATCCTCTCTCTACTTCATTACTGTCATTCCACACCCAGACAGGCTTGTCGCCCATGGGCGCCGACTAGAAAGACCTGCGCCGGGTAGCTCCAGAGGCCGGACCCAATAAGTTGTTCAGTCAATCCACCATCTTAACCAAAAAATCTTTTTTAATAAAATCCATTTCGTAGAACCAAGAAAAGTGAAAATCTCAACATGTCCGGACAATGATGCACGCAGTGGTGGTCATACGTTGTTCAATTGTCTTTTAAGCTGATCCAATATGTGATTTTAAGACTACAATTTTAGTCTTTGTCCTTGAAAGAGATCCTAAAAATTTGCAGCGTACTGAATTATAACTTTTTTCCTTAATGCACTACTTCTGGAAAAAAATCTTTGGTTTATTATGCTAGAAACCAATACTGCAACACATTTTTACTCACAGTTTCTCATTATTCAATATGGTTTTTAAACATCGAACCCTACTAATGAAGATGAGAATGACTAAATACATAGGCAAAAGATTGCCAGTGTTTTTCATTCTTTTGTATCTTAGATGATTTAACAACACATAATTTTAAAGAAGGAAGAGGGATGTTAAAATTTCTTGTAGATGAGGTTACCCGCAGGGTTCTAAAAGGTAAGTGTACAACATTTTGTTTAGATTGGTGGAACAGTATGGATTTTATAAGGAACAGACGGACATTCTGCTTTATATATACAGATAGATACATAGATAGAAGATAGATGAATCAGAATATCACAAACATTGCATGTTGTCAACATTATTGAGGTTGAGACCTATCTACTTTTTTTGGACATTTGTTAAAAATAGCCAACTCAAGGTCCGAAGAAAAGAAAAACAGCGGGAGAGTTAAGAAAATAGTAACTGAGAATTGAAAGATCTTTAAATAATAGGGGTTCATTGGTAAGACACTGGGGAATAACATTTATTTGGCAAGAAGGAGTGGCGTGCTCTTGTTTATATTGCTGCTGGAAATCTTTACTTGGGAAAATGTTGATTGATTGCTTTCTATTAATTGGGAGAATTCCATTGGCATTCATGTCATTACAACAATTTTAAAAAAAGGAACGTAAATATATTGAGCTAGGGTTACGGTATAGAAGCCAACCATTGGAATTCACTTGTAGGCACTGTGAAATGCTATTAGACGTATTTATTAGGGAACAAGGAACGAGTAGAGGTGCAAAAATACTGTGTTTTCGTACAGTTACCTGAGATATACAACATGGAACAGTACACGTGGCTAGGAGAGCACATGGCGACAATGTTTACTGTGTGACTAATCATAAGGTGTTAGAGAACAACAGGGAATCGATTTCCAAAAACTAAGTAATTTCACTCCTCACATATATCACAACTTATTTTGTATCCTTCTTTCCTCAGATTGCAGTACTTCCTGTATATCTAGCTTTGAATCTAGGTCCGTCCAAACGAAAGGGTCTCGTTTTGTTTGGGATAATGTTATGTGCTCTTAATATTCTCGTATTGCTCCACAAACTGTAGCTCAGATTTCATGATCTAGCCAAACACTGTAGCTTAGTTCTATAAAAATTAAGCGGCTTGTATCAAACTTTTTTGGGGTAGAAATGTAGAACTATAGTCGAAATGACTGATCATTTGGCATATAAGTTGATTTTCACAATGCCTTTTCTAGCAAAATTTGCTTCCCAGCCTCTATCAAGTTGTTTGTATCATAGGTAAAAGTGGTTTAGAGGGTCTTTCGGAAGAATATGGTATCCAGTTTATATAATCTGGGTGTAGGTTAGGATGATGATTATGTACGGAATGATATTTATGTTTCTCTACTACAGCATTGAATAGGCTACAGTAATGGAATTGTGAAGATGTAACAGCTTCGACCCTAGGGCACTGCCAAGATTATCCCGCCTACTGCCCACGCTTCCTATGGTATGTACTCGTCTTCGTCGTATTTGTTTTGCTGTCGACGTCACGGAATGTGCCATACCACATACGTTTATTTCGCCGCTCCACACAATATCGTCACGTTCGGTGAGTTCACTCGTATCGTGTCGCAATCTAACCTGTCCAGAAAGACGTGCTATGCATTTTCCGCACTGTACAAAATGTAGTGTGATCACTTATCAATCACATTGCAGCTCGTGTCATGGCTGATGGCTGTTCACTTCGGCTGACGTCATTGTGACCTAGAATTTGGTGACGGCGCTCATCACGCGGTGCACAATTTTCTGCTCAAGTACATACCTCGCGACTTGAGGTGCGAATAGAAAAATATTTATTGAATTGGTGTGGATCCATGAGAATATCTGTGATATAGGCTCATTTAACCATAGAAACCACTATATGCAGCACGAGGTATGGGACGAAATAGAAAGGAATTAAAGGTCACAGGTGACCACTAAAATGAAATACCGTAATAAAATAATTTTAATACGCAGCCGGTGAAAACAGCCACCTATGATGATGATGATAATACACTTGAGTATACAGCTAACTTTGTTCGGTGGGGATAGCTTCTCGAAAGCTCTCTCTGTGGCTCAAAAAATAATTTTAAAAAGTGGTAGGTTGTCGGACTCCGGATCTCAAGGTAGCGGGTTCAAACCTGGCAGAGGTAGTCTGATTTTTGAAGGGCGGAAGAAAGTCCATTCGGATCTCCATATACGATGTCGGCATGTAATAGATGTCTGGTGACACATTTGGTGTTCACCCAATAAAATTCATTAAAACTCAGCCATAGACGCCCAAGAGAAATTCGGTTTTTCCTACCATCTGGTAGGCCTAGAGTAGAACAGCACGTCGAAATTGACTAACCAGGAGCCAGATGGCGTCATATTAAAATGCTTGCACACGGTACTAATAGCTGTGTTATTATTATTATTATTATTATTATTATTATTATTACTAGCTTCTCGAAATTGCTTATTTTGGCCAAAAATGTCATCCTTGATATTATGCAAGTAATTGAATTCTTCATTGTTCAACCTGAAGTACATTTGCATTCTTTCTGGATCTCCATTTAGCTTACTAAATTGTGATGCTCTCACTTCTCTTCCCTCCGCAAATTTATTTCACATACCCACTGTCTTTTGCGGTAGACCGTGTGCATGGCAATAGAGACAGCACAAGCAATTTCAAGCCCATGAGAATTTGATGAAGTGCATGTACTATGGTAAATTCCCACCATACGAAGTATGAGCGTGAGGACGGTGCGTTAGCTATCTTCTCGCCACATGCAGTGACATCATCACCCTCCACGCCGACTCGTTCACTTCGGGTGGCAGAAGTGCATTTCCGCGCATGCTTGGTCATAATCGGCCATCTTGTAAACAACCATGTGACGGGTAGGCGCACAGGCACACTCCTTGGGTGAACGACGGAATTAGCAGGCTTTATGAATTCTTTGCACAGTGTCATTACTCTCGTGACATTCAGAAGTTCTGTTTTATCTAGAAAAGTCGAACGTATTATCCGCGCACTTTTTAGTGATAGATTTTTTTACTCGTTGGAGAAGTAAGAAGGGTTCCGTTAATACTGCCAACTGAATGGAAATGAAATCTGAATTGAATCGATAATATGATCGATCGATATGAATTTTATAAACCTTTATTATTTTAAGCAAACAACTGTGTCACACACACAATATTTAATACTGTATAACATTTCCCGTTGCGAAAAGTGTTCCTAGCATGAATTATTAATTAATATATTTAATGCAGCCAAATAGCCATAACAGAGAATATAGGTTACATTGATGGGTTACATATTTGCGTAATCACGTATAGACATTGTTCTTCTTGTACAGAATTCAATGTGGTACTGTTCACACGTTTTTCCACATAGTTTGCACTCACAGTCTATATTTGGGTCATGGAAGTGTTTTGATTTGCAGAGTAGGTGATGAAAACCGTGAACTGCTAATCTTGTAATGACATGTCTTAATTCAAAATTAGCTTTTGTCCACGAGCGATCTATCATTGCCCCTGTGCCATAGAAGTCTGGTTGGACTTCTTCTCTCTTCTCCGTCAGATTTGCTAGCAGTTTCTTTGATGCACCGGTGTTCGGTAGTGGCATACTTGTCCTGAGATCTTCTATGAGAAATGATTCCCTTGCGAGGAGATATACAAGTCTAGATCGTGTTGTTTTTGATACACCTATCACCTTCTTCTAGCATGAATTATAACATTTCCCGTTGCGAAAAGTGTTCCTAGCATGAATTCTCTAGCTTTGCTGTGTAAACAACAGTACGAGTACTTAAAGTGTACGCCAGATGGCGCACAGCGATGATAAGCGATTCTTAGTTTGTGTTTCAAAGGTTGCCAATACGAATCTCGAAGATAACCAAAGTCGACCGCTTCAGCACTAGGGTGTAAATCTATCACTAAAAAGTGCGCAGATAATATATGCATTAGTAGTTGGAACTATTGCCATAAAACTGTTACATTGATTTATAAGTTTTTTTCTTTTCAATTGTGGTATGGTGGTAACATTTGTGATGTAGGGATTCACTGATGGGAGTATAACCTTCCGGAAGAAACGCCAGAGTGTAGTAGTGTGCTTGGCGTTGTGTCGACTACATATTCTCTTTCGTGTTGACAATCGGTTGATGGTTGTCTCGGTTGTATGTGCATAGTTACTGCAGTTGTGAATATACTTCGTTAGAAGCCTTGAGACAGCGATTGTGAAGCTTTGCATACCGGTAACGGTATTATATATAGTAGCTTCGAAACGTTGTGAAGATAAAGTGCATATTGAATGGTTGCGTGATTTCGCAAGACCTGAGTGAACTAGTAGGTACTAGGCATTTTACGTAGGAGTGAATGCGGTCTTCGCATCTCTCTTTCCACTCTTGATGTTTGAAATCCTCTGAATTTCGCCCAGGTGATTTATTCAGTCGGTGTGGTGGGAAACTTGGATTTTGAAGAGTATTCATTTTAGATCACATTGCAGTGTAGAGTGTTTTCAGCCCCATGTCATATTTTGAAATACCTTCATCCGCAGAGAACGAGTTTGCAGTTCTGATAGTATCATTTGATGAACGAAGCTTGTAGTTTCTCGTGTTGATATCTCGTTCATCGCGTCAGGACCTCCAGTTTTGACCGGAATCCGAACCACTGCATATTATTCGAAATTCCAAATGGAATAAGCCATTTCACAGTCAAAGCGGGTGGTTGGGTGTAACAGTGAGGTAAAGGCGCTTGCATGATTGGGACATTCCCAAGAACATTGCAGCCGAAGTTGCATTGAGAAGGGCTTGCGTTGGTGAAATTCATTCTGAAGCCCCTTTTGACCCTTACCTTAGTCATTCTTCGAGAGGAAACTACCGTTCTCATTTAGCTTATTAATAGGAAGTTTTATTTGTTACCACAGCCTAGTATAATAGTCGCGCAGTTTTAATGTGAGCGAAGTTCAGCCATTTGACAGCAGGAAACTTACTTTCGAAGGCTATTTCATTTCATTTTTTATCTGTAATCAATCTGTATCTTGTTCTTCGTATCTACTATATCAGATTAGGTATTACTCGCGAAACTTGTAGTGATATCGTAGTGTTGAATCGGTAGACCTCGGCAATCTTCGAGGTTCGCATTGGCAACCTTTGAACACGAACTAAGAATCGCCTCAAGACATCTGGCGTACACTTTACGTACTAGTACGGTTGTTTATACAGCAGAGCCAAAATACAGAATTCATGCTAGGAACAAGATTCGCATGTTATCTAATGTGTGTGTCACACAGTTGTTGGCTTAAGATAATAAATGTTTAGAAAATTACTATCGATTCAATTCAGATTTCATTTCCATTCGGTTGGCAGCATTGCCGGAACCAAGAAGTATCGCTAAAAATTTTGCAAGTATTATACAAAATGTCAAAAGTAGGCTGAGCCCTATACTTTCACCTGTCTGCTTGCCTGTTTGTATGAACAGAAAAGAAAAACTGCAAGCAGAATTTCTCGAAATTTGGTGTTTTAAGTTCATAGGTAGCTATTATATTATGTGATTCGTAGGTCTATACAGGGTAGGGTTGCCATATCTAGTTGGGACCTCTTCGGGATACAGTGAGATGGGGCTGTAGAAATGAAGTTAAAAAATATTTCATATAATTTTTTATTTAGAACACTATTACCTGGAACTTGCTGCGGCAGAATTAGTTGGTACACCATCTTTTTTTGGAAGATTTTGCCTTTTTTAGCAAGTCTTTTTGCCTTTTTACTTATTTATAAAACTCCATGCAAGTCGGCTTGTAGTTAAACGGGCATTGTAAGATTGACTCCACCGTCCCTTTCATCAATCCACTGGGCGAACATCAACGAAAATACTTTTCCACAGTGGTGTTGTGAGCGGGGTTAGAAAAACAAATACTTGCATAATTTTAGTAGTTGGCATTTGCCTTCATGATTTTCAGTTTCCTTAAAGTAAATCCACCTTTCTTCCACAGAGTGTTTAGACTTCCATTCTTCCGAGTCACGCATAGTTTCTAAAAAGTTCTTCAGATAGGCCTACATATATTGCTGAAAACATGTCGCCTGAAATCTTTACACCATTTTCAGTCAGGTTTATAATAGTGTTTTCAATCATCACCCTATCTGGGGTTTCAGATAGTGTCATCCAATCAAATACTTGGTATTTGTTAAAAGAAATAGCCCATTTCTCTAAGTAATCAAATGCTATGGTATATAAAGCCATTGTCTCTTCCTCATATTTCAAAATCAAATTAATTATTTCTTGGTTAGGATTCTCAATTTTTAATTTGTTCACATTCATTTTGGTTTGCATGCCAATTTTATTGGCAGTCTTCCTTTCAGTCATTTTTGAGTGTCGATTAATATATTTCTTATTTTAATTATCAAGACTTTATTCTTCTCCGTGCTTTTTATACTTTTTTCAAACAGAACAATGTTTGAGTGCAGGAACATGAAGTAAATTTCACTGATCGGACTACTGAAAAAATCTTAAGTTATTTTAGGTGGCCTATCTTCGGCGTCAAAAAATTGTTTTAATGGAATCCAAAGCTTAAGAATTCTCTCAACTGCGGACATTAATGGCAGCCATCTTGTTTTTCAGTGAGATAGAAGAGTCTGGTGATTGACATCAACGTATAGGCAGAACTCTTTCAGCCTCTCCGTCCTTACCGTGTATATTGAAAAATAATTAAATATTTTATGATTATTTCAATGTCGACAGTTTAGACTCCAGCAGCGCTTGATATAGTATTGTGGAGAATATGGCCAGGGCATCAAATTCCTCGTACATTTTTTCCTAGTTCTTCTTTAATTTGGTGCAACACATACCGCTGGCCGCATCGATGAAGCCCTCCGAAGCTGGTATTGTCCCCATAAAAAGCGATTGATTTATTTAATGGAATTTGCAGTAGTCTTTAGTGTCTAGACAAAACTTTGCAATTGTCTCAAATGTTTCATTATTCAGCGAATCAAACTTAAACAGCTTCTTTTGGATTCCCTCAGTTTCAGCGAAGTATTGAACAACTAAAGGAAACATCTTTTCAGCCTTGTGGTTCGATGTCAGTGCCTATGCCGTAAAATGAAACTTCTTGCAATTGTTTTGTGCATTCGGACATGGCGTGTGGTGCGAGAATACTTTTAACAATCACTGTAGCCTTAGTCCTGGCTGTAGACTGCTTTGTGGTCACTTTGGAGTCAGGATACATTGCAGCATTTAGTTTTACGGTACATTCAAGATAAATGAAGGGTTGATGATGATTGACAACTGTATAAGCTGCTGTTTGTTCTGTAGCAGCAACGAGCAATTCCTCCTGGGTATCTTTTTTAATCATGAACGTTGAAATAGGCTTTGTTGTCGACGCTACCGCAAATCTACTTGATTCTTCATATAAATATGATGCCTTACATAAGCCTTACCTCCGTGAGTTACTGAGATGAAACTGCTACAAATCTCACACAACACTTCCTGATCCATACGTCGTTTCTTGACAAAAGGACACACTTTTGTGTAATCATCCATAAAGTGACACTTTCTCTTTTTACCCTTAGACATTTTCATAAGCTAACTAAGATTACTAACTTGCAGTTATTCCTATTACGTTTAGAAAGAATTGTCTCATGAGATCACTATTAAAATGGGATCTGCCCGATTCTTCCGCGGATCATTGCTTAAATAGTTCTGGCCCCATACTACTGGAGAAGTTGGGTATTTTCTCAAATGATGGTGCTAGATCTAGAAAATTATTGCATTGTCGATACAGGATACGCATGCAGCGCCACCTGTGAGGCGACCTTGTCAACATATAAACTTGTTACCGGGCAAGTTGGCCGTGCGGTTAGGTGCGCGCAGCTGTGAGCTTGCATCTGGGAGATAGTGGGTTCGAACCCCACTGTCGGCAGCCCTGAAGATGGTTTTCCGTGGTTTCCCATTTCCCCCCCCCCCCCCCCCGGCAAATGCTGGGGCTGTACCTTAAGGCCACGGCTGCTTCCTTCCCATTCCTAGGCCTTTCCTATCCCATCGTCACCATAACACCTATCTGTGTCGGTGCAATGTAAAGCAAAATAGCAAAATAGCAAAAAAAAAAAAAAAAGAAAAAGAAAAAAGAAAAAACCTAAACTTGTTGACATAAATAAAACTGAGGCTGAATTTACATGTTTCGCTAACAGATGGCGTTACTTTCAGTACTTAAACCAAACTGTTAACAGTATTTTTCAAATTCGGGACAATATTGGGTCTTGTCGGGATGTCGGTACAAGAAGGTCCATAAAGGTGACTCCCGATATATCGGGACGGTTGGCAACCCCAATACAGGGGCATAGCAATCTCGACCGAATCAAAATAGGAAATGTCTTAATTTCTCCATTAAGAATAGCTGTAGCAAACCTGTGCATACTGATAAAAACAGTTCGTAATTTGTTTCTTGAGTTTTCACTGTGGAAAAGAAGAAAAATATGAGATGATATTTTTATATTTTTCACAAGCTTCCTAATTTATCTGGAAATATTAGTCCTATCTGAAAAGCACACACAATAATTCTAGAAAAATATAACTCATTCATTTAACTGACACATTTTTACTGTGCATACTACAATGGAGATATTCACAATCTCTACAGATTCCATAAACAGCGAACATTACAAGCATATTATGTCATCACAGTAGCAAATTGGCTAGTCAAAAGGAACACATACAGTGGAATCATTCAGTACTATGTGTAGTCAATGTATAGATCTTGCGATTTTGATGAACAATTGTTAATATGAATATCAACACTATCGCTTCATTGGTCTGTATATAAAATATGAACATGCACATGAAATTGATTTTTATAGGTACAGTCCTCTAAGGAAAACACAATGCTGCCATGTCACCTGTTTATAATGTTTGAGGATTCATGGTCGTAATTGGCATTTAAAGTCACAAGAAATATCATAGAATATTTACACGTACTCTTCACAACTCAGCAAAAATCCAGTAAGATATGGTTAAAAGAAGAGATGAAGTTCCTCTATAAGAAAAGTACCTTTCTAAATGTTAAATTATATGAGCTCCATTTACAAGCTGCACGTCACACCTTGAGGTGCCAGTGGGATAACTTTCAAGTGTTAACAAATTTTAAACTTCATAACATATTGCAGAATAAACAGAATATCCATTGACAACCTCTGAAAATCTCAACTTGGTACCACCAACCATAGCTCATCAATAGGGCTCGGATGTTGATGCCGTAAAAAAGTTTTAAAATGCACTTAAAATTTTCGAAAATGACTAGTAAATGACCTAAAAATTTAAAAAATGCACTATAAAATGGAGAAAATGATCTTATAAACTCACTAATATTTCAAAAAGACATCTTAAGCTCAAACTGAAAAGTCAATCAAAATGGATATCTATCACTTAACAGAAGGTTTATGTTCATTTTAGTCTGAGTTGCACTGCACTACGAATGTCATTCTGATGTCAAATGTAAATGATCCTCAGTTATCAGCTTACAAGCTTTTATATCTCAAAAAGCTGCGTTCAGCATCAACTGATGTGATCGGAGTGTACTTGATGTGAGAAAGGTCGTTTGCTGCTAAACCCTCAATCCCATCCATGCAGTAGTTTTCACCAGAAAGAGTTTCTGATATTTTGCATAATGTTTTATACCCGGTGTTTTTGTCCAGCACTTTTTTCAGTTTTAATGCAATACCTGCAGCAATTTCGCTATGATTGTTGCTAAGACTAGTTTCCACCCGGTTGATTAAGGAAATGGAACAACCATTTCTTTGCCCGTTTTCTCCAACTGTCAATAAGGCAAAATTTGATTTTATGAATGCCAAACTACCTTCAGTCTTTGGTTCAGATAGCATGTCCTGGACAATTTTTATTTCTGCAGCTTCTTCACTGTCAAGTCGGCCTTTGTAGCGTAACAGTTAGCGTTTTTAGCTGCCGTCGGGGGCCCGGGTTCGATTCCCGGTACTGCCAGGAATTTAAAACTGGCAGGTGGGCTGGTATGTGGTTAAAATGGTACATGCAGTTCACCTCCAATGGGAGTGTTCCTGAAAAGAGCTGCACCACCTCGGGATGAGGACACGAGTTTACTTTTACTTTCACTGTCAAAACTCTGCACTATTTCCTTTACTAACTTGAAGTTTTTGCAATAATACATACACACGTTTAACCACGTGCCCCAGCGTGTTATGATAGGTTGTGGGTGGTAATGCAATGTCTGGAGCTTCAGCTCTGAAACATGTCGATTGACACCCATATCTTCTTCCTGCGAGTTTCAGATCTTATTTTGTTTAATGTGTCTTTGTAACACTGCGGCAAATAATTGTGTAAAGTTGATTCGTCTGTTATTTCTTGATTTGTATGTTTTTCCAAAAATCCATGTAATTTCGGGCTGTTAAGTTTATACAGCGAAATGTTTGCAGATACAAATACATCACAAAATTCTTTACTGAATTGTGAGAACTTGCCAGAAGTCGAAGCAACTGAAGTCAGTAAGCGCTGAGTTGCAGGTTTATTTTCAACACGCTGAAGAGCACAAGTGTGGTTATAGCGACCGATATGTTGCGTTACAGTAAATCTTCTTCCAGCAGCTGCTTTAGTTCCACACAATTTGCAAAACAATATGCTTCCATATAGAAAACACATCCAAATCAGATACTAGTCGTTTTAAATGCACTGACACATCAGTTTTATTTTAGGCATTTTGAAGGCGGCAATGATCTAATATCTCTCGCCGTGAACTATACGGAACTGAGACGAGAATATCCACCATTTCCCCTTTCTGCCTCCCCACAGCTGACCTTGGTCAACAGAGTAGGTAACATTCCATTCTGCTAATAACTGGTTTGCGACGAAAACAAGAGCATCTGTATACCTATCCCCATAACCTTCTGCATCCAAGATATATTTTTTACTACTAATAGCAATACTGAAATGTTTTATTTCAATATTTTAAATTCTCTTGTATCAGCTACTAGCTTGTTCTTAACTCTGAGATGTAACTCCCTCATATAAAGCTGTGGCATGACTAAATTGGAAAAAAAAAAAAAACCTTAAAAGGCCGATTTCTCTAAAATATGACCCCAAAAATCTACCAAACTTTAAAAAATGCTCTTGAAATGGAAAAATAGCAAAAAACTCAAAAATATGCAAAACAAAAATGACGTATTTCAAGACGGGGTGCCCCGGCCGGAGTTTTGATGTACTTCAGCGTTGTTTTAGACAGCTTAGCAAAAAGATGACATGTCATCAACATCTGGGCCCTACTCATCAACTTTTCGATTTGATTCCATTAACTTTTACCCTCCAGTAAAGAATCTATTTGATGTTAGTTTCAATGAAGCAGACCTTAATGTATTAGGTATAGGACCTAAACATATTGGGCTGACGTGTCTCCGTTTAATAATCTCCTTACAACAATCGCTGAAATAGAATCGTCCACAAAAAAAACAAAAAAAACAGGAAGAACTTCGTTTTGAAATAAAAAGGAGAATGCCAACAATTCAGTTTGAAAACAAAACACAGTAACACTACCAAGCGAGAACAACTCCGTGAGTTATCGTGGGAGCCACACGTGCGTCAGTTGAAAGTCATGCACTAAGAAACAGAATATTTTGAAGTTTACTACACAAGTGACCCGTTTGGTTTTTAGCTTTGGTGGGATTGCAGGTGCAAACTGTGTCGCACATTCTATAGTTGGCCATGTTTGAAAGCTTCATACCCTTCCTAATGCCAACCCTATGATGGGGGAGAGGGGGGGATGTATTTACTGTTATGTGTGTTCCTGTGGTGGTTTGAAGTGATTATATTGACACAAGCACTAACATCTCATCCCAAAGTAAGTTGCCGTTAACATCCTCAGTGCGACCAGAAATCGAATCCGGGAATCTCTGAACTGAAAATGCTGACCAATCGGCCAAGGAGCTGGGCAAAACCAGTATCAGTATTATTATTATTATTATTATTATTATTATTATTATTATTATTATTATTATTATTATTATTATTATTATTGATGGTCTTTTGGCATCATAAAAATCTTGCATTCTGCTGTTAGGAAGAAACATCTGGGCTTAAGGAATTAGAGGATTTGAAACAATTTTCTTTCCATTGTCTTACCTTGAATATCAGTTATTAATAGAGGTTTTTTTATTGTGAGTTTCTGATTTGAATTATCCTAGGCGTCTCCTCATGGTGGGTTTATTCCTCTTACTGCTCGTGGGCCTAGGTATGGCTCAGGGGATGACTTACCCTAGTCATTTCTCTATGGAAGAACTTGAGTCATTGTTTGGTCCTTCAGGATGCATTGAAGGTATATATTTTAACATTTATTTTCTTTATACATATACTTTGCAATTACTTTTTAAACATTGAGTTGCCAAATAATCCTTTCTGAAGAGCACCTTCTGATCGTTATTAGTTCAAATGACTGTTTACATGCTCTGTGTAATGGACATAATATTGATCTCCTGGAATTATTTTAATATGATACTTGCACAGAATTGAATTCTTAGAGTTGAAGTTTCCATTGACTTTTGAACTACTGTTACATTATTTTTTTTGTTTGGACCTACTCTGTGTACATTGTGGCCAATGTTCCCAGGAAATGATAGTCATTTGAATGCCTTGGTAAAGAATACTGCAAGGTACAATGGGCGCTGGTTATTACGATCACTTTCTCTGGTGGTGGCTGATACCTGTATCAGAGTATTTGTACATCTGTGATTCTTCCAATACTTGAATTCTGGGGTGCAGATGCCTTTGAGGGCTAAGGAGACCAATCCTGTCATGAAACACACGACCGCATCTGTTGCACCTTATAGAGGGTGGAGGTTGTGGTTGAGCCTGGCATTGTTTATGCCTGTGACGTTTTTCTGCTTCGTATTTACGATGTTCATGCTCATATTGTGCAACAGCAGCTGGCAGTAGTTTTGTGCCAGTGAGTGTGGCCTTCAAAAAATTCATATACAGTTGAACCTGCTTTATACGTAACTCTGTTCTACGTAATTCGTATTTGTACGTAATTTCCTTTAGGTCCCGGGAAAATATAATATAAAAGCGTGTTAATTAAACCTTATGTACACGTAATCCGTTTATACGTAATTCGCTGTTATACGTATTAAGTGTCAGTGAAATATAACAGAGTTTTGCGTAATTGCAATGAGAATGTACTTCTTAAAAAGAAACTACTGTACTTACGAAGTTTCCTCTTTGCCGGCGTAGGTGGAAGTAGAGCGATCGGGTTTCGGTGCTGAAACAGAACACAAAGAGTTTCGCCGAGTGACATTGTTGACCCTTACTTACTGGCGGCTTAACAAAGGCGAGTCCCATTCACTCCCCCACTACCTTCATCGTTTTTGACACGCCGCCAAAGATTGAGATACATGATAAGCAAAGTGGGCGGTTTTGGTGCGGAACCAACATAAAATACAGTAAAATTGTTTGAATATGAGAATTTCTTGCGTGGGAACAACAGCAAATTTCAAAGTATCGTCGCCATAAGATCTATCATTGTCGGTGTGACGTAAAGCAACTTGCAAAAAAATTCAAAGAGCATTATAGAAAAATGCTGGTTCAACATTTAATAACACTGAGTGATGCAGGAAATGAACCTCTCTCCATTAATTTGCTACAAGCCATGGATTTTATTTCGGCTGCCTGGAAGCAGGTCTCATCCTCCACAACCAGCAACTGTTTCCGCAAACCTGGTGTCTTACCAGAAGAGGCTGCCTCTAATGATGATTATGGGGACGAAGTTTTGTCTAACAATGAGCTAACGCTACCGGAGGGTATAGAATTCGATACTTTTGTGCTTTTCGATGATAATCTGGCTGTATGTGGAGAACTACCGGATGAAGAGATTATTGCTGATCTATGCCAACAACGCGGCGCTTGAATCTTGACACCTGAGTGAAGTGTTAAGTGCAGTCGAAGTGTGTAGGCGTTACATCAGTGCGAAGAGTTGTAGTGAAAATGCTTTGAATTCATTACTAAGTTTGCTAAAGGAGATTTATATTCTTAATGCAAGAAAAGTGAAACAAGCCGAACTATCTGATTTCTTTAAGGCTGGACCAAGTTCAAAATATTTTCTGTCTTAATTTATTTATTATTTGCAAGGATTTACACATGTAGGTATATTTCATTGTTTTGTTTTTTCAGTAAATATGTGATGTATTGTGTAAGTCTGATTTCTAAGTAATTCTGATTTAAAAGTAGTTTCTTCTCTTCCCCTTGATATACGTATAAGTCAGGTTCAACTGTATATAGAAAGATAGGAACATAAATGGTGTTATCTGAAGGTACGGGCTGTAAAAAGCATTCAGGAGTGGCCTTTGCCAGGCTATCAGGCAAAATTCCATGTGATGTTAGGCAGAAACGAAGTTTAAAAGACATTAAGAAGTGATGTGTGAATTGTCGTGATGTAATGAACCAACAGTTGTTTATGGACTGAACAAACTGGAAGAGGCTCAAACATAACTGTCTGGCTTACTGGAGCGATGTGGCAGGAACATACAGTATGAACACATGACAGAGGATGCAATTGACATCTGATGAAAGTACAGTCTCCACATTTTCATACACTGCAGTCTTCACATAAAAGAGGGGTCATCATCAATTCCCATTTTCCAGCTCCAGCCAGTAGGGACAAATATCATTCCTCCCCATTTTCTTTTATCATTCCATCACTACCCATCCAGCACTGTGTTCCAGTGTCTTAAGCTGTTTCGGACCAAGTCTATCCAACTGTCTTGGGTCATCCTTGGCCTCTCTTCATTTGTTTTCCATCGTTTGTTGTGGACTTCATTCATCTCTCATTCTTTTAACATGTCCAGGCCAACTAAGCCTGCTTTTATTTCCTCACTTAACTTTTCTCTAATTTATTTCTGCATTTCCTCATTCCTCACTTTGTCTCTAGTTTCCTGCATTATACTTTTGAAGAGTTTCATTTCTGCCACTTTCTGGCTTTCAACTTTTTTTTTTTCATTGACAAGTTTTCTGTTCCATATTATGTTAGTTATGTAATACATCATATACATGGTTTGTTTTGCTGTTATTGGCACTTCTTTATCCTAAAATAAGTTTAGTATGCTGTAATCTTATTATAACAATAATATATGAATGAAATACATTAATAAGAATATTTAATCAAAATGCCCATAGTATGGGCGCCAGAGTTCACCAGAATGGATCCCTCAAATTTTAATAAAGCTTGGTAATTCTCTCTCCCAGGGCATGTACATAATGCTGCATACTGGTACATCTGCTTCAGGCCTTGTCTAATCTTCTGAAAACTTCGAACGAACTTTCAGGACCAAGTAAAAATCCCTGACCTCGCTGGGAATTGAGTCTGGGGCCTCCGTGTCAGTCAGGCACACTACCCCTAGAATGCAGGGCTGAACACTATTCAGTAGCCAATTGCAAAATCTTATTCTTGCAATGATATCTGTAGGCTGTATGTTATGGACTGAATGAGATGGCAAGGTCGTAAATGCAATAATTTTGTTGCATTATGTGCTGACGAATGTGAAATTCCAGTTTGCTGAGTTACTCTTCAAAGCGACTTACGGTGACTGACTTGCAGTCTCTGTATATGTTCTAACCTTTCCTCTGTGAGAGCTGTTCTCCTTCACTGTTTTTTTTTTCTTATTAGTTACGGAACCAGTACTATGCTACTCGTGAACGAGTTGATGCACAGAACGTTTTTATGGTATTGTAGAAGCAGAAAACTGTCTACGGAATTTTCGAAGGAACCTTTTAACTAGTTTCTTCTTGTGCATGTGATACTGTATCAAACATATTCTCTGCACTGTAGTGTACCCCCGTTGCAATAACCTTACAACACGTTACTAGCGAACTTAGCGAGAGAGCTAAGTATCTGCTGCCTCAGTTGTCAACACTTCTTATCACGCCAGGCTTGACACAAGCCGTATGGCACTCGCTCGGGGATTCCCACGGCCTGTGAGCAGAAATGGGAAGTCCTAAATTACGCTCCCTGTATCTTTCCATTGTTTTCAAACGTTTATTGTAATAGGGATGACATTTTATTTTTATTGTGTTGTTGTTGGGAAGTAAATGTTGGAGGTTGTTCAGATGTTGGAAATATTATGCTTACATGTCCACCTCAACAAATGGCAATGTTTCTCTGGAACAAATTAATTTCCCCCATAAATCCTGTTTTAATATCCCCTCATTTAAGGATTATCTAACACAGGTCAACAGCCAGACACATTTCACAAATTGACCTGTATAAAACTGCTGTTCATAACTGCTTTTGAATACTTTGTGCACCCCTGAGAGAGAGAGAGAGAGAGAGAGAGAGAGAGAGAGAGAGAGAAACTTTCCACAAATGTGCGGAGTGTTCTCAGGTGTACTTACATATTTTTTTAATTTTACAAGTTACAAATCTCATGTTATGTTCCGCATTGAAATGTACTTAAAGTCAAATAATACTAGATTATAAATTCCACCTGTTCAGTACATAGTTTTTTTAAATTTAAATTTAAGAAATAGTTCTTAACATATTAGATATAGGGACATGTTTCGCCCATAATGAGGGCATCATCAGCTTAAAAATCTCATACCTGGAAGAAAGATCATTTTATTCACATTTGTACCTAAAACAGTATCCTCTTATTTACATATAAGAACAATCAGGATCCTGATCTATCTTTCGTCCAGGTATGAGATTTTTAGGCTGATGATGCCCTCATTATGGGTGAAACATGTCCCTATATCTAATATGTTAAGAACTATTTGTTAAATTTGAATAAAAAAAACTTATGTATTGAACAGGTGGAATTTATAATCTAGTATTATTTGACTTTTAGATTTTTAATGCACATTACTATATTTAAACTTTAAATTTGTTTACAGTAACATTTTACAACAAACTGAGTTAGAAAGTCCTTATAGTTTTAGGGGAAGTGGCAAAATACAACATCAAATAATTTGAGTTTTCTAACTTTCCTAAAATGTCTTCATACAAACCTCAACTCAAACTACTGCTGGAGTTGGGGGCAGTTTTATTCACAGCAAATGAAATTCGTTTTTGCCATATTTCCTTCAGGCTCGGTTGACATTTAAATAGTGGGTACTCTCATGACACATTAGTTTCTTTCAGATGAATAGACAGGTTTGGAATTGACAAGTCTCGGCAAATGTGGTCTCACAAGCATCAAACAGAGCTGCGTAAGAGCCGTTCTATTAGTCGATTTTATTAGTCTTGTAAATAGCCTTTATTGCTCAATATTAAATAGTAAGAGACCCAGCAATTACTTATTCTTCAAACAGAATATTCAGATTGCAAATGATCTAAAATATACACTTCTCCTTTAGTGGGGTTATAGAACGTATATTCTTCAGGTTTATTATCCTCGCCTGAATTAGGATCAATGGTGTATCATTGTGCATTGTTTATAACATGAGGACATTTCTTTCCTTTTTTGCTACATATGTCTTCAGGAGGGAAGTTGTTGGTCGGTTTCCATTCCTAGGCAAACTTGCTACTTTGTACAGGCTTGTTCTTGATTGACTGAAACTCGGGTGGAATCTCTTATTTATCCATAGTGTACCTACAAATTGCAGTTGATTAGCATAAAGATGTGACTTGATAGAATGTGTGTTCTTTTAGAGCAAAACATGTCATTCTTTGTTGATGGTGTGTATTTTTATTCCTTGTTTAATGTGTGTGTGGTTTTTTTTTTCAGGTATGTTATAGTGTATCTTTGTCATTTCAAAAGCTACTTTGTATCAATTTCCTAAAAGTGGTGATATCATGTGGTTAAAAGTGAAAAATATTAAAGTACGAGAAAGTTATCTGGCATAGCAGAATGAAAGGTGATACCGTGTGAATTAATTAACATTTTAATAATGAGATTTACTCTTTACAGGTGTATTGATGTCGATGCCACAACCTCCTGTCAACCCTGTTATGACTGCCACACCCCTTGTTCCTCAGCCCAACAACAAGAACCCATCAGGTATGAAAGTGTTCGTGATCTGTTGGCCATATTACTCACTCTCCAAACCATACTTGAGGTTGATGCTCGAAACTGTATTAAAGTAATAAGAAAGGTATATATGTGGTCAACACTAAGAGAGGGCCTAAAACTAAAGTAGGAAACAGGCTGGTTGTATCTCAAGCTTTATATTAGAGACATCCTTGAAACATACACAAGCACTAATGAGTCAAACTACATCAACAGAAATCACCTTCAGATCTGCTGACAGTGGAGTATGAATCCACAATCTTCTGAATGCAATAAAATATGCCTTTAAATGGAATTTTATATATTTTCCACTATTCAATACTTACTGAAGATGAATACATATTTTAGTACATGTTTTGGTCTGTTATTCAGCTAATGAATTTAACATGTGTATTTAATAAATTGAGTTACTACAGAAATTAAATTGCTATAAAAAAATACACAGTTCAAAAAATCAAGGGAACATGTTTTTGAACGTATGCCATGCTCCACAAAACAATACCTCACACCCAGGTATATTACCAACTAAACCTTTATTCTTTACCGTTGAAGTTTACAAAACAACATCGATGGATTCGCGTTCATTTTCAGAACCCAAACAGAAATGTCCAAATGGGGGCGAAAACAGTGATTACAGTCCTCCAGGGTAGATTTTTATCACAAATGGAGAGCTTCAGTACGCTGTATGTCCTCCACGAGCATTTATCATAGCTTGGCACGTACGTGGCATGCTCCGTGTAAGTTGACGGAGGTCACGTTGCGGTATCAGGTCCCATTCTTTTATGAGAGGCTGTTCAAGGTCTTGGAAAGTCTGTGGTGGAACAGGACGCCCATGAACCTTTCTGTCAAGCCTATCCCACACATGCTTGATAACATTAAGTTAGACTCACTGCTGGTCATTCCATCTCTTGAATGTCCAGTTTCTCGCAAGATGGTGCAAGAAGTAAGTATAAATAACCACCTAATCGATACTTTATTAATGCCTCAGGCAAAATTGAATAAAATTAAAACTTACAGGACATGTTTCGACCACTTAGTGGTCCTCTTCAGCTGTATAAATAAAGAACTGAAAAGAAAAACATTGACAATAAGCACAAGTGCAATTGCGATAACAGGTATAACTTGAAAACAATATTCTCTCACCCATATGTAACTAATGTAGATATCGAGCTCGAATAATAATAATAATAATAATAATAATAATAATAATAATATTGTATGTATAGCTATGAAGTGTTTACATCCATTTAGCGTTAGTAATATTTATGTAGTTAAGTTATATGTACGGACTATATGATAGTGCTGTTTTTGAGGTTGTCATGAAAGAGGCACTGTATATAAATATTTATATCAGTTAATGTAAATACCTGGAAATTAATATTATAATTTATTCTTACCTGTAACGTATTTTCTGGAAACCTGGCCAGGTATATATAGAGACGATTGTGATGGTGAAGTTAGTTACTGTTAGTTACTGCTGAGTTATGGTTTGGAAGTTATTGGTTGACGATCAATGGTGTAGCAAGGAATATACTTGCGACTCCATGACATGCGGTAAAACGCAGTCTTCATACTGAAGTGACATGCTTGTATGCAGTCAACTGTTTTGTGTTCTAAGGTTGTAACCTCTATGTGCTGTGGTGGCAATTGTTTTTAATAATGGTGGCTTTTGGTGAAAAATGAAATGGCGTATGGCTTTTAGTGCCGGGAGATCCCAAGACAAGTTCAGTTCGCCAGGTGCAGGTCTTTTGATTTGACATCCGTAGGCGACCTGCGCATCGTGATGAGGATGAAATGATGAAGACAACACATACACCCAGCCCCCATGCCAGCGAAATTAACCAATGATGGTTAAAATTCCCGACGCTGTCGTGACTTGAACCCAGGACCCCTGTGACCAAAGGCCAGCATGCTAACAATTTAGCCATTGGAGCGGGACAGCTTTTGTTGATAGTCTCAAAGTGAAGTGTTTGTTGTGATACTGTGATTAAGGTTATTTGTGTGTTAATTTGTGTATATATGTGAATAAAAGTAACTGTACCAACTGACAGCATTAAGTGTGCATCTGCGTGGATATGTTAAAGACAGCTCTAGTGATGAGCGCTACATGAGCCCTGACATTTTCATGCATGAGTACAAATTCAGGGCCAACACAGTATGCAGCAACCAACACATACTGTAGCAGTACCTGCTCAATGTATCCCGCTGCGGTAACATTACCACGGACGACAAGATTCATACGACCATCAATACTGATGCCACCCCACACCTTCCGGCTCCATGGCTAAATGGTTAGCGTGCTGGCCTTTGGTCACATGGGTCCCGAATTCAATTTCTGACAGGGTCGGGAATTTTAACCTTAATTGGTTAATTTTGCTGGCACGGGGGCTGGGTGTATGTGTCGTCTTCATCATCAATTCATCCTCATCATGACGCGCAGGTCGCCTACGGGAGTCACATGAAAAGACCTGCATCTGGCAAGCCTAACTTGTTCTCGGACACTCCGGCACTAAAAAGCTTACGCCATTTCATTTCATCACAGAACCTTGTCCGAATCGGTTGCCTTCCTAGACAATATTTGGCACGTGCTGCTCACCACGGCGTCTCCATACACGTTGACGTCCATCACGCTGTGTCGGGGGAAATCTGGACTCGTCTGTGAACAACACAGTTCTCCATTGGCGAAGTTGCCAATTGATGTGGGTACGGGCAAACAGAAGGCAAGCTACAGAATGTTGCTGTGTTAAACGGGGCACTCGAACAGTACGTCTGGGTCGTAAGGACACTTCTCTTAACCTGTTCCTTACTGTTTGGTCAGACACCATGACTCCAGTGACCCTCCTTAGGTCTTGTTGCAGTTCTCTGGCAGTTGCTGAACGACACCACAGCGCACAGATGGTCATCCTGTGGAGTTGTCATGTGTTCACGACCTTGTCCAACCCTATTTGTGAACTGGCCTGTCTCATTGTAGCGATACTGAAAGCGTTGAATAACTGATGGAGAAACATAGAGATCCACAGCAACACGACGGAAAGTCCATCCTTCCTGGATCAAGTGACGACCCTTGCAACCTCGTTAAGATGTGTCGTGGGGTGTGCTGGTGTACGCACAACGTGCTCAAATGAGTGCAGTAGTTGTGTACCTCACAACAATACATGGACGCACCGCTATTCACTTTGTTTTGAGGGGTCGCCTGACAGTTTAATGCATGGCTATGTCTACAGATGGAGTATAACTTCGATTTGACATACCCTGAGTAGCTAAGGTCTCAAGGTATGCTGTACGATCATTGGAATCCCATCTACCACATTACCGTTCACATACCAGACGTTACAAAACAGGTTCCCCTAATTATTTTTAACTGCGTATTTTAGGTGTAAAATTGAACACTGCCTCTCTCGGCAAACAGAAAATTGTAGTTGATACACCGTTAAAGAAATGCTAACTGATGAGTAGACAAAAAATGAAGAATGAGAGCTTAACACTTAATTTGCTGAAAGTGGATGGAGTCATTGATTTGGGAAATTTTACACCAAGGAGAACAAGGATCAGTTGGAAAATAATGCTCTAGTTTTTTCAGGTATGTTCCCTTTTTGTAACTGATTTCAGCCCCAGTCACCCCTCATGACATGATCGCAAACATTCTCATCCAGACCATCACAAAATTAGAATAACCAAGTGTTAGAATTATTGGTTTCACGTTAAGCGGTAGCCAGTCTCATAAGTTACGGAAATGCTTAGGAATATCCTGTAACATAAGAAACCTGAAGTGGTCTATACCAAAGCCAGATGACTAAAGTAGAAAATTGTGGGCATTTTCAGATGCACCACATGTCGTCGTCCCTCTGGCAAACTAACAAATGTGCAAATTGTCAATTGTGTTAGCCGTAGAGAACGAGCTGCAGATGTGAGACTTTGTCAGAGGGTAGATATTATATATAGATAATAAATCTAGACCAAAAGTTTAGAATTACAGGTGGTAGTAGTGGTGGTGATTGTTTTAAGAGGAAATGCAGGTAGGCAACCATCCTCTATAACACTAACCAGAGAAAACAAATGGAAGGGATCTGATACTTAGAAAAATGATGGTATCGGCCAAAGGAAGACAAGGTCCACGAAGGTTGTGAAAATTAGATTCCCTAGGCCTCAACATCTAATACCGTCGGGGTCAGAAAAGAAAGAGTTGACCAAGGGAGGTTGGATACGATATATGAACGTGAGGAGTCTGTAACAAGTGGAAGCAATGCCAGGACTTGGCTAAGAGCCCCGTGGTCACCAACTCTTGCTCCCAAGTTAAGAGCCCTGGGGCCTCTTACGGCAGGCTGGGGATACCGTGGGTGTTATTCTACTGCCCCCACCCACGGGGGAAATTTAGAGCTACAGGTTCCCTAGGTGTACTGCAATGGTGGTGGCGATTACTCATTTGATAGGAAAGTTTAAGAATGTGATATATATCTGGTATGAACGCTCACTATACTCTTGGCAAGACAAATAGAAATGCATAGTGTGACGACTTCAGCTGGTTCATATGTTCCTACACTACACAGCGCTGGTGGAGATAGTGATCAGCTGTCTCCGAACATGTGATTCTAAGTGAGATCTCATGTGGCTTAATTAGGAATTTGACGTTTAAATAAATTATTTAAAACTGTGTGTTCATTATTGTGATGTTTCAGGACTGTGCATTCTGTTTACTGACCGATGACTGTGTTTATATGCGATCTTTTTTTCATTCTAATTAATATAGTGTTCCTGTTTTGAAAGTAATATGTGAAAAATAGGAGATATTTTACATTTGGTATTGATTTGATGACATTACTTCTGAAATTGGTTTGTCAGTATCTTAATGAATATCTCAAATCACAAACGTGTACGTGACTGTAGATCTAAGTGATATTTCATTAATTCACCGTGATATCAAACTCAGTTACAATTATCAATTATAACGTAAAAACACATGTTCAACTGTTAGTGTACATGCTACGTAATATAAACATATTAAAACTTTGCAGGCACCCACATGATGGTTACGTACTGGTATATTATACACATTTAATTCCTACATAACTAATTATATTCATGTGTTAACATGCTCAGCTTGAATCTTACCAGCACTTCACCCCATCAGTCAGTTAACTGGACACCTTGGACATTTTCTGGTCGTGCATGTTTGCATTTGTTTGCTTACTTTTGTTATTCGGAAATAAAATTGGCATCGTATGTACTAGAAAATTAATTTTTGTACCAAGTCCTGAGCATGTTCAGTACAGCACCCAATTCGATGAGAAACAGTAATTGGAGGTAAACTCTCCAGGCATTCTTGAAATATCTCCCCATAATGCTTCTTGTACACTAAGATTTCTCACAACTTCCTCTACAGACGAAAACATAAGTAATAATCCATTCAATGGGTAAATGAGGTAGTTGGATGCGTTAACAATTTTCTTCTAGACTTGTTAGGGCAGAAAACAGACTGCCTTTTGCCTCCTCTGTATTGTTTCGCAGAGAACCAATACATGCTGTACAGCCTGTCACTTTGCTTGCATGTTTAGCAATATACCCACAGAAGTTATGAATAACACTCATTTTTGAACTCTTCCCAGCTTGATAATGGTGACTGATCAAAGGTAAGCTTGCTGTAATTTTTTTTTTTCCTGAGCTGTACTTATGATTTTGGCATTCTCTTTGACAACTTTTGCCATGGCTCTAATCTGACTAAAAATGTTACGGACACTATCACTTAAACGCAGATCTTGACGTGGGACAACCTTCGATCACTTTGAGAATAGAGTGGATTCTTTTGGGGGTGAAACAAAAAATGCAGTTTTTCATTCGAATGTTTGTCGTAACCCGATTTGCAACCCGCGACATAGCAAGTTGTAGGTATATTCACATGCGGTAGTAAATTGAAGCATATGCCAAAGTATACGTCCTACTTCTCAAATGCTTAATCTTTGTTTTCACTTTTCAGTTCACGAAAAGGTAACACCAGCTATTTTGCAAGTATAAAACTGGAGAATGTATAAAACTACCAGAAAAGACCACAAACTCTTTACACTCTTCCACATTAAGCCGACAAAAAGCGCACGTACTTTGGCTTTTTATCAACAGCAGTGCTGCAGGTGGCAGAGAACATGCACACAGTGTCTGTTAACGTGTGATTCAGGAGTTTTCACACTGTTCATTTCTATTCGTCCTGCTCGGATTTGGACACACATTTATTACAATAAATGAACATTTGATCGGCATTTCAACTACAGTCAAAACTGGTTAGGGCGTTTTTGTTGGGACCGAAAAAGAAGTCGGAAGGAATGCGCTAAAGAAAATGAAAAGCAATTTCGCTGTGAAATTTAAGGTTAGGTTTGAACGTAAAAATAATTATGATGAAAACAAAGAAGTGTTTATAATTACAATTGATATAAATAAGAAATAATACATTTTAAGAACTCCAACACAGTAAAACATTAATAATAATAATAAAAATGTTCTTAGAAATGCGAACTATACACGTTTAAAGTTGTCATAGGAAAGTCTGGGCAATTCGCACACGTTTCATGTGTGGATTATTCCTCAATAAACTTAATTTTCCGTCATCTATAAACTATCTAGCTTTCTTCTCCATAACTGAATGTCCTGCAAACTGCTGTGCGTAAGTACAGCAGGCCTAATTTACATTGTTACACACTGTAACTACAGTAGGCCTAATTTACGTACATTGTTACCCAAGTAACTCGGGCCTCTTTCAGGCAGCGCAGGAGTAGAACACGCCCGTTTGCCTACACGGGTGCATCCGCTTCCACTGATTCTTACACACACAGCGGGTCGAGTGGTGCAAAACTCCCAGCGCATTCCAGCAGCTCCTTTTCAACACTCCTTTCAGTGTAGGTAATAAATATGAACCATAATCGTCGTAGTTTACCTTCTACACTTTAGAATATACAAAAATAGTTCAATAATGCTGTCTCTTTCACATTTCGTTAGAGAAGATGATGGGTACAATTTTGAGGATGCTCTCACAATGGGTCCAAATTGTACCACACTTTCCCAAGCACAAGGAGACCACTGGTATATCCAACATTAAAGTTATTTAGTTCTCAATGTCTATTTCAGGTTCCATAACAACCACTGTAAAAACACAAGAAAAAAGAAAAAGCACACAAATAACTTTAAATTGAAAGTGAGAAATATTTCAAATAGGTGAGAGTGGGCCTACATCTTTCTATAGTCTACCGGTAAATACATTTTTTACTTCCTTATAGGTACACTATCACGTTCTGATGCAGTTCACAGTATAGTACTGATGTCGCGAGCATGGTCGATCTTCTGTGTATGATGACATGCATACAAACTGATGTCCAATAGCAAGTAACTGAGGGTGCGGGACTGTGACTCCCTACAGGCTGCCCGCTCAAACCTTTGTCCTATCAAAGGATAGAGAAGGGTCCACCTATTCAATACCATTAAATGTCTTCTAAATTTGGACTAGTTTCGACCCCATATACACTAGGATATCTTCAGCCATGGTCCAACTGGAAAAATATATGCTCACATACAACACATAATAAATTAAACAATCTGGTATGTCTCAATTTACAGTCCAAATTTTAAAACATTGATGAAGTCCGAACAACATCCAAAATTGAAATGAAACGACACTTCAAAATGGCTGCTGTTGGTGCGGAACTATGTCGTCGCTCTACAGCAACCAAACATTCCTGGGTTGATCTGGGAGTTGGCATTCCCCATCTGCATAGATGAGCCACTTGGTTTATAAATTGTTTTGTACACCAATATAAATGGTCCGTTATTGGACATTATAAATTTTCCAGCTAACTCATTCTTGGTTGCCAGCGTTTCGCCCCCGTGTGCTAGGGTGGGCTCATCAGTTGGTACCTAGCACACCTACCAATACGCTGGCTAGTGCATACCGTGGAGGCCACTGCGTAGGCTAACTGGAGCCACCGGCAGTGCCAATGCACTAAGAGACTTTGTCTCATCACTAAAAATTGATGCCTGCTTGACCATCAGATGATATAGATGTTGATTCCCATAGGGAATCTGAAATATTTGTCCTGAATGAGGACAAATATTTCCCTATGGGAATCAACATCTATATCATTGTTTTATACAATCGTAATATGGGGAATGGTTTGTTGAAGGGGAACATTCATAATTTGAATAGGTATTCATTTTCGTCAGATGTAGTGATCTATTGTTTTAATTTTGTTTTGAAGTGAATGTCTCTATGTTCTCCGTAAATTATGTGCATTTGTTACGGACACCCACACCAGATTGACTGTTGAGAGGGAGCAGGAGTATAGCTTAAGATTTCTCTCGCACGTGGTTATTGTCTGCCTTTGTGTCATCTGAAAGATTCTATTTGGACAATCAGTTTCTAGTTTAGGCCCAGGCGGTTCAGTGCGGAAGCAGGTGAACCCGTGCAGTCTGAAAGAGGCCTCACAAACGTAAAATTAAGCACCACACGTCAGACACAAAGAGAATAAGACTGGCTTAAAACTGATGCTCCTTGCAGCTGTTGGCAGACACGAAACCATGCTCCAGGGCCATGAAATTGTTCTCTACCAAATCCTTACCGAGGCCAGTTGTCACAGTCTCACCCTGTTTGCTACGTGGCTGGGAATGCTAATTTAAATTTCTTATGGTTGGCGTTACGAACATAGTGACATAAATATGCTATCCAGGTTTCTTTAGCATGTAATTAATACGACACATCTTAGGACTTCAGAATAATGATGTAATAACCATGTAAACTCGCTAGAGAGGAACGCCTTAACCAGTTTCGACTGTATTCAGTGGATCTATCAATGGGATTGAGAAGGTAGCGGATAACTGAAAATTTCACAATGGATTTCAACTCTCCAATTGATGCATTAAATTCATCCATTCCTGCACAGGATCAGAAGAACATGAAACTTAAATTACATGGCAGAACATCCTTAGAGATGATACAATGCATTCACTTTTCAAAAACCGCTGTATACTCGAGTAAATATATCCCAATATATGTACCTAATGATGTACCTACTTCACTAACACTAATGAACACTACGGTTCTTCTAAGTACGATATGCGTTACCTATGCCTCAGAAAGTGTATATGATGTACACTGACTTAGCAAATGTCATGAGATAGTCACCTAATAGTGTGTGGGGCATCCTCTGGCCTTGCAAACTGCAGTGAGACGCCGTGAAAGGGAGTCGACAAGTCCCTGGTAGTCCCCTAGATGCAGCTGACACCAAATCGTTTGCAGAGCGGCCTCCAATGCTAGTCTGTTCGTGGGTGCAGGATCCATGGCACGGAGCCTGCATTCCAGGACATCCAAGATATGCTCGATAGAGTTCATATCAGGGCTCCTGGGTGGACATGGTAGTCGTTGGACCTCCGCTGCATGTTCCTGGAATCATTACATGGGAGTGATGTGGCGACGCATTATCTTCAAACACCGCAGAACCTTCAGGGCTCTGAAAGGTCAAAAATGAGTGGAGATGGTCTCTGAGCAGCTCAACATACCGCGTACCATTCAAAGTCTCTTCCAGAACAACTAGGGGGCCCATTCCATACCAGGAAAATGCACCCCAGACCCTAACAGAGACGCCAGCGCCCTGGACCACACCTTCGAGGCAGGCGGGATCCATCGCTTCATGTGGTCTGCGCCATACATGGTGCTTCCCATCGGCATGGTGCAGTTGAAATCTTGATTGTCTGACCATATCACGTTAGGCTATTGTTCCAGTGTCCATCCCTGGTGACTGGCGACAAATGCGCGTGGTTGTGCCCGATGACGTTGGGTTAACAGTGGCACCTGTATGCGGCGCTGGCTCCTGTACCCTATAGAACCCACGTTCCTACGGATTGTCCACTGGGAGACGTGTCTAGCACGGCCTGTGTTGAATTGAGCCATGATTTGTTGCACGGTTGCCAGTCTGTCACTATTGACAATCCGTCTCGGATGTCGCCGGTCATGGTCATCGAGGGTGGCTAGACGGCCGGTCGTTCGTCTGTTGTGGACGGTGACACCCGCATTCAACCATTCACTATACACCCTGTACACGGTTGATCGTGTGAAGCCAAATTCTCGCACCACTTCCGAAATCGCACTTCCCATCCGTCGGGCACCGACCACCATACCCCGTTTGAACGGTGTCAGGTCACGACGACGTTCTATGTTACACCTGTCACATGCACAGCCACTGCTCACAAGGTCTCCTATACAACTGCCGTTGGCACAGGGGGCGCGTGGTGCGTGGACAGTGCACCTGTGCATCAGTGCTCTGCTGTTTCATGACATTTGCTCAGTCAGTGTATGTTGCAAATGTTAATTGAAGCAAACTTCTTGTGCTAACAATTTATGGGGGTTACATTATATATTCCTAAAATATTTGGATGATTTAAATATAATTAGTCGAAATTGTTTATAACAACTCGGAAAGGACCGCCAATCAACTGTCATTATACGCGATGGTTGCACAATTTTTTTTTCTGTTGCTAAAATGTCATCTGTAAGTTTTAGGCTGCACACTTTGGTTAATTAACAGAATTAAGTTAAAATTTCAAAAAAAAAACACCATAACTGAAAGTACAATATTTGTGGAGTAGTACTGCGAGGAATTTAATTTGCTTTCATTTGAAGAATAGGTCCGTTGATCTGCAAATTATCTGTTCTTTGCTGCTTAAATCATCTTAAGTAAAGATTCTTCAATATCTTCTTGCTCAGATAGGCCTATTCTGCCACGCATGATTTTTTAAAGATTTTTTTTAAGAGAGACATTATTTTCTCTCCGTCCTTCCAAATTGTTAAAATCATTCATTGTGATGCATATAAATCCTATGCAATGCTGAAATTTGTTTCCTGTTTTCCAATCACCATATTACGTGGGACTTTTCTACAATATTACACACCTTTCTTTTACTTTGCGAAGTCTTCACAGCGTTGCTTGCCTTGACTATTTAACAGACAGACTGCTTTTTATATCTACAATAATAGAAAATACATTGTTGTTAGCATTGGATGTTATAGCTGATACATTTCTCCTAAAATGTGATAAGAAATAAGTCCTTTTACGATGTAATAAGCAACAACGTATTAGGCAAGATTTTTAAATGCACTGTTTATATAGGATTTATACGGGACCATTAGATTTCGCCTTTATATCCAATATGTCACTAAAAGCGATGTCGCAATAAAAGGTTTTGACTGTACAATGAAATATTCACGATTAGAAAGCTGTGAAGGCCATGTATTGTGTTCACTATCCAAACTATTTGAAAGGTCAATTCTTCGTCTGCACAAAGCAAAATCATCTCAATTTCTCCATATTTATCAGTTGGTGAAGTATTCAGTTAGAGTTCTATATATCTTACATTATTGTCAGTAATTATGCATGCCACTGTCACACTAGGTCTCGGATGTTCGCAGTGTCATCTGGGTGGCAAACAATAGCAACACATCCAGTGTACACACTTCTTATTCTATACACTGCAGTAGTACTTCACTTCTTTTAAGTCACGTCCCCCCACTGGGTCAGCACTGACCGAGGAGGAGGAGCACATGATCTCTGAATTTTGCCACCCTTAACCTTTTCATTGTTGATAGTCTCTTTTATAAAAGCTCTGGGATGAATTACTTTTAATAATTGAAGGGCTCAGGAGGAAATAATGGTAGGGACATGAGATATTTAACTGCAACCAGAAGTGATTACACTGACTATGGAAGGTCCTGAACTGATCACTTTCTAAATGAAAGAATAATAAAGAATGCAACTTCTATGCTTCTGGTGGTTACAGAAGGTCCTAACTGTCCACTTTCAAACACAAATATATAACTACTGATCGTGCACCAGAAGTCTGCTGGGTTTGAACAACAGATGCCTTCCCGTGTGCTGTGCATTCCAAATACATCATTCGGCCTTTATGTACTGTGCTCGCTCACTCGGCGAATTCTTTCTCTGTACTCTGCGAAAGGGATACGTGGAAAGGGGTCTTCAGAGACAGACTGACAGCTCGGTTACAGCTTTATGGCGAACAGAAGTAAACAGTATCTTTCCTGCTCAACCACTCTATATGAACTATATTACAGTATGGAGTTACCGCGCCATGGCATGAGTTTCAAATCATCTTGATTTCATTGGTATCATCAAAACTATGATTAGATTTGAACATTACATATAGTTTAGATTCATTGACAAGAGTAGCTATCAATCATCTCAATACGGTTCAACATATTCTCCTGGTGATCTATTTTTGTGTGTGAGAATTCAGATCTTATCCACCCTCACTCCAGTTTTGCAGGTAGCTCAACACATTCCTATTTGCGTATGGGAGAGATTTTTCCTCCTGTGAGTTGTGTTATTTCCACTGCTAGTAGTATGTAGTTCCATGTTATGTCAAATCAGCAGGGTTAGTTGTACTAGATGATATTACTGGCTGAATGGGATTATCCTCATCTCCAAGTTCAAGTGCACTGTCAGTAATGGCAGTTGGCAACAGCTCTCCTTCAGTCCTAAGTTGATTTCCACATAAGTGGTTGAGGTCTCCCTCTTTGTTTTCATCATCACTTTCTCAGTCACTCTGTAGGTCATTTTCAGGATGACAGATGTAAAATGTGGCTTTTGTGAAATCTTGATAGCAGTCTATTTGTCAGTATTCTATCAACAGAAGATTTAAAAATGATAAAATGAAAGGGAGTAAAATACAGTTCAAATGAATTAATTAAAACACATTTCAGTTTATAAAGTGATATAATCACTCATATCATTAAAGCTTAAGTTAATATAGGGCTTTCCAATTCTATAAACAGTGGACCTTCCTATTCCCACTGCCCCACTTTTGGAACTGAAATGAGTCTTTCGAGTTTTCAAACGAATACATATGAACAGTTTGATGTTCCATTATTCTTCAAGTTCTAATTAATATTGAAACACACAATAAATTTACAAAACAAAGTAATTGATTTACTTTCCAGGGACATCTTGGCTGAAACACTGGGCTAACTGGTCAAAGAATATAACTCTAATTCATTTCAACCGGCTCGCTTGCCAGCTTTGGCCGACTTCAGCGGCTAGTGATGTATAGGCCTAATAAAGACGTGGACATGGAAGGTAAACGAGTCTTATGCTCTGTTATGGCCATTCCACCTTTGCGTTTTGTTTTTTTTTTTCTCCCTCAGGAACATACCTCACAGATTCATCTTCAACTTGTTTAAAACGTCCTTGTTGCGGGCCACTTATGCATTTTTTGGTACAGTACGCATTTTTAAGCTATCGTCTTTGCACTAACGCCGAATATTAGCTTTAGTTATGCCGTACTTTCTTGTGGTTGCACAATTATTCTTTATTTCCAAATGTTTAATAACCCATTAACTTAAAATTGGCATAATATTGAGGCAAACCCGTTGAAAAAATTGCTGGCGATGCCTGTTCCACGTGTCTACAATATGACGATTCATCACAAATATTCCTGCTGTCTATAAAACAGTTCCTTTTACTAAGCGTCAGATACAGTGGACGCGTTAGAACTCTGCCACAGGGTATTTGTGGCCTTTCTAAGAATTCAAAGGGTCGTATCCTTGCTATTCCAATTCGAATGACATTTTCTGTGCAGCTGAGGCTCGGAAGTACACTGTGGTCAGCCCTGCAATTACCTCAAGAGAAGAGAGTAATGTTTTGATACCATTCTGTGGATTCGATGAACTCTTTGTAGAGGCTAGTAGAATGTCGTTCTCTCTTAACTATTTTCCTAGAACCAGTGACGTTACACGGAGGTGCTGTATACCCGGCTGCCGCGGCATTCAGTCCATAATATTCAGAAGCGTTAGTGTGTGTGCGATGCCCGGCTAAATTTACAGCACACAGAAATCTGAATTTTTTCAAAGGCGGTCACAGCATTTCACCTTACATGCATGGTTGTGAGCAACTCTTGCCCCAAGAAATTCACGTGTCAACGTCAACTTAGTCATCTGGAGTACCTTTAAAAATCTTGGAGCGGGCGATTGTGGCACCAATTATCCTTGTCAGGAATATGAATCCTCCTGCCCTCTGCACCGGAACATGACTCTGTTAAGAGACTCATGCCAAATCTTACTGAAGCTACCATCATGACTAGACATGCCACGGGCGAAGTAGTATTCATTCCTCGGATTTAAATCATTCCTTCAGATATACAGTTTTAATTTAGACTTCTGCAGTTCCCTGTTTGAGTTTTGCTATATGCATCACAACAAGGCACAAGGACAATCGCCTCAAGTTGTAGGACTCCATCTTTGGAAACGGTGCTTCTCCCATTGTCAACTATACGTGGGTTGTTCACGATCTTGGCTCCAAATGGAAGGACATCTAATATATAATCTGGGAGCTCTGTAAGGAAAAATTTGTTTGGTTTTTATATAATATGGCCTTTTGAAATGCTGAGTTTACATCATAAAAATTTAAGGGAGCAGGTAGAGATTAAAGAAAGAAAAATCTTCGGACCAAGAACTAAAAATGGAATACATTACCCCAAACACAACTCAGAAATATATTTCAAAATATCTAAACTTACTGATACATTGAGACTGCGACAAATTCAATTTTTAAGCCATTTGGAAAGAATGAATAACAAGACTTTAACAGATACACAATTTTTTACAAATCAAACATACGAGATCAAAATGGTATAAGCAAGTAGAGAAAAACCTCACCACTGAATTAGGATCACCAAATCTGCACGATAGGAATATAATCAGGAAAATTGTTCACACAAGGGTATTTGAGGAAGACAAGAAGAAACCAATACGGAGTACTTGGTCAGAGGAACAGAAATCACAACAATCGATGAAAATTAACTATTGGGCAAGGAGGAAAGCTCAACGTACACTGATTCCGCGTGGTCCTAAGTAATCTATTCGTGCAGAAGAAGAATATGGCCTTGTTTTAATATTACGAAGCATGTTTTTTAAGTGCGATCCGTTTTGTTGTAGACGCTAGTAGTTCACGCGCATATCACGAGTGCGTGCGTCGTGTACCGGCATGCCTCGGGAACAGCTGTGCTCAGATTCAGCTCTGTAGCTAACCTGTACGGTTCTGTTCTGTGCTTTCAAAATGTTTGACTGTCAGCTCGCCCACAGCATGTGAGATTTGGTCAGTGATACGGTTTTTGTTAGCAAGGAACCTGTCTGCTGCAGAAATTCATTGACAGATTTGCGAAGTGTACGGTGATACTGTTATGAGTGAAAGCAAAGTGCGTAAGTGGGTACGACAATTCAAAGATGGCATTTAGTCAACATAAAACAAGAGACTATTACAAAACATTCCAACAGTATCAAATTACAATGCACCTTATAAAAAATAAAAATAGGGAAATGGCACACAATAATGCGGATGTTAAAATTTGGCGAGCTATTTTAAAGAATTTCTTAACTGTGAAGATCCAAAAGAACAATTCGATTTTGATTCTTCCTCAAAAAAATAAAACTCCATTGGGAAAGATTATACCGCCAACTTATGATGAATTGATCAACGCGATAAGTTCCTTCAGGAATTACAAATCGGCAGGAGAGAATCAATTGGTAGCAGAACTATGGAAGAATGCAAATAAACAAACCCTTCAAAATTTACATAAACATATCATAGACATCTGGAATACTAAAGAAATGTTGGAGGAATGGACTACAGTAATAATCCAGCCACTGCACATAAATGGTGATAGATTGGATTCCAGTAATTATCAGAGTGTATCTCTGCTTGATCGCGCAGGTCGCCTACGGGTGTCAAATCGAATGACCTGCACCTGGCAAGCCGAACTTGTCCTTGGACACTCCCGACACTAAAATCTATACGCTATTTCATTTCACAGCTGCCTCTGTGGATCAGCGGTAGAGTGTCGGCCTCCGGATCCCAAGATAGCGGGTTCAAACCCGGCAGAGGTAGTCGGATTTTTGAAGGGCGGAAAAAAGTCCATTCGACACTCCATGTCGTACGATGTCGGCATGTAAAAGATCTCTGGTGGCACATTTGGTGTTTACCCCGACAAAATTAATTAAATCTCAGCCATAGACGCCCAAGAGTTTCGGTTTACTCGGTCTGCCATCTAGCGGGGGCCTAGAGTGAAACGGAACGTTGAAATTGACGAGCAGACAGCCAGATGGCGTCAAATTGAAATGTCTGCACATGGTAGCTGAGGCCATACGATTATTATTATTATTATTATTATTATTGTTATTATTATTATTTATTTCATTTCATAGGGTTTTATCTAAAATTATATATACAAGAAATCTGGAACAACTTGACCAGGAACTGGGAGAATGTCGGGGAGGATCTTGACCAGGATGAAGATGTCCGGAACCGGGCAAGTTGGCCGTGCGGTTAGGAGTGCCCAGCTGTGAGCTCGCATCCGGGAGATAGTGGGTTCGAGCCCATTGTCGGCAACCCTGAAGATGGTTTTTCGTGGTTTCCTATTTTCATACCAGGCAAATGCTGGGGTTGTACCTTAATTACGGCCACGGCCGCTTCCTTCCTATTCCTAGGCCTTTCCTGTCCCATTGTCGCCATAAGACCTATATGTCCCGAATATATCATCAGTCTTAAGTGGATCATGAAACAAAGTATAGAGTTCAGAACAAGAGACTGATCATCACTTTTGCTGATTTCAAGAAAGCTCTTGACAGTATTAATCGTGAGTCACTACTGAAAGTCCTTAAAGAATTTGATTTACAGCAAAAGCTCATAATTCTTATTGGAATCACTCTTAAGTCAACTTTAGAGGTGAATTGTCTGAGCCATTTGAAATGCACACTGGACTTCGACAATGAGATGGACCCTAACCATTATAGTTTAACTGTGACGTGGAGAAAGTCGTGCGAGAATGGGTAAAGAAATGTCGTTCAAACATCAAGATAGGCAGAAATATTAAACTCAATTGCCTGGTATTCGCAGACGATTTTGCATTACTAGCAAGTAGTGTGGAAGAAGCTAAATTTCAAATTGAACTCGATAAACTTGCTACAAAAATTGGACTGCAAATCTTGCTTGAAAAGACTGAAATGATGCCGACCTTCTGAATTGAAACACCAGCCATTCACCTCGGCAAACAAATTAAGATTGGGAATAAGATCAAATATCTTGGGGAAATTATAACTTGGAACACAAAAGAGAAAACGTCAATTGACAGCAGAACATCTAAACTGAAAACAGCACAGCGAATCACCTGACCAACTTATAAAAATCTCTCTCCACGAATGCTAAATTTCAACATTACAATGCAGTTGTAAAACCCGAAGCAACCCTCGCGTTTCTGAGCCTGCTGTCCAGCACTCGTTCGAATATCTTCAGTGTATGCCAGAGGAGTCGAGTAGGGCAGTATGTTGAGCAGTTGCTCACGTAAAACACTCTTCAAGTTGAACACTAAATCAACAACCAATAAACTGCAGAAAGCAGAGAGAACCACCTTCAGGACAATCAATAAGAAGCACCAAGTTGATGGCCAATGGAGATTATTACCTAATGAAGTGGTATATCGTGAAAGCTAATCAATAATCCACTCATATTTATAAAAAACCAGAACACCTTAAGACTAGAGATAGGAAGTTCACATTCACAGGGCATGTGCATTAATATGTTCTGAAGAAATGATTAGCATTGGAACCATGTCAGCCCTCAGGTTCTAGGTCCACATCGATATCTCGGTGCACCACCATAGACTGGAAAAATGTGCTTGCGGCTCTCGTCGCTATAAACCAAAGTTAATGGATCAGTGTGACTTGAGCAGACGTGCAGGATGCCTCGCAGACGAATGTGAGAACCCTCCCGTCAAATGAGCTAGTTTGAAAGAGGGCGCATTATTGGCATGAGCACGTGATGCATCCATCCGGGAAATTGCTGCTCGTATGGGAGGAAGTGTGTCGGCAGTGCAACATGTGTGTACAGAATGGTTCACAGAAGGCCGTAGAACACAACGAGATGGGTCTGGTCACACCAGCCAGACCACCCCCCAAGAAGAAACACCTCATCCGAATGGCATTGCAGGACAGATCTGCGTCCTCCTCGGCTCTGGCGCAACAGTGGAACAGTGTAACACATCGTACACTATCAGGACTGACAGTCCGTTGCCGTTTATTATGGTCTGGGTTACCGGTGCGTCGTCCACTTTTCTGCCTACCTTTGACCAATGTGCATAAACGTGTTAGACTGCAATGGTGTATGGAAGGCATCACTGGGGACAGGAATGGCAGCAGATAGTGTTTCCAGACAAATCCGGGTTCTGTTTGTTTGAAAATGATGGACACATTGTGGTTCACTGCAGACAGGGAGAGAGGCATCACATTGACTGCATTCGCACAAGACATACAGCGCCAAGTCAAGGCCGTATGGTGTGGGGTGCTATTGGGTACAATCACAAATGAGAGTTGGCGCTTGTCTAGGGCACTGTGACCAGTTTGACCTACGTGAATGACCTTCTGCGACCCATAGCCATACCCTTTATGCACGGCACCCCAGACGCCATATTTCAGCAGGACACTGCGCAACCACATTTTGCTGCTCAATCACGTGCCTTCTTGGCCATTGCCTTTTTTTGGTCATGTATTGACTGCCAAAAACCCTACTAGTGAAACAGTTAGTTACTTCAGGAGAAATAAAACAAAGAACACTTGGTTCACAGAGATCATGAATGATTTAGAAGAATTAAATTTATCACTGCTCCAAACTGAAGGCAGAGAGGGGGATTCTCAGGAATAAACCCTTACGATTCAAACTCATACCTTTTGAACGAAGGAAATACAACATTACTGACAACCAAAGGGCAGCCAGGTCCGACAGGGTGAAGTTTTGGGAGCGGAAGAAGCTGAAAAACTATTTAATACCACTAGACTTTAATGTATATGACCGTTTAAAGTGCTCCGATGGGGGCGTAAACTATGTTAACCTCTTAACGTGAAAGCCCTAGTATACTCAGGAATGTCGCTCATTGATCAGTACCTAATTTAAAAGCCCGAATATACTAGTTTCTTGTTGTTTCGCAATATTTCAGCCAGATGTTTATGAAATTATTACTTTAGGGTCCTATTTTTGCCAAGAGATGTCTCTGACTCAACGGTAGTGGATGTCAGTGACTCAGGTAGTTCGTTTTCGCGGCTTTGCCGTATTTGTTGCTATCTAAATGTACTTTGTCTGTTAGGTGAAAATGGAGAGTGAAGAAGGGTTTGACTTTGAGTTTAGTGAGTGATAGTTCTGAAGAAGATTTTTAGGACAGTTCAGAAGAAGAAAGTGGTAGTTCTAGTTCATCTGATTGTGATATTGCAAGTGCCAGACAGTGGTGTGAAATTGATACTTCGGAACACTACCACCTGCCCCACCACGTTTTCCTTTCGAGGCTAATCCTGAAATACATTTCCAGCCGTGTTGTGAGGATGTTATGCACTATATTAGTCAGTTCATTGACAATGATTTTATAGATATTTTGGTGACCGAGACCAACAGATATGCAAGACAGACTAATGCTCCGGAACGGAAGGACACAACAATTGGTGAAATGTATATTTTTATCGCGCTGACAATACTGCAAAGCATTGTAAAGAAACCTACATATCAAATGTATTGGTCCAAGGCACCTATATTAGCTACACTCATATTTCGTCAACTTCTTCCTTTTCGAAGATTTCTTAACTTAAAGTGGTACCTACATTTTTTGGACAATAGTACATATGTTGCAGAAAATCATCCACAACCTAAACTAAACAAAATATGGCCTATCCTGAATCACATGTCTATTAAATTTGGAACTGTGTGTACCCCGGAAAGGGATGTGACGATTGACGAAAGCTTGGTGCTGTATAAAGGACGATTGGGCTGGGTTCAATATTTGCCTCTCAAGAGAGCCAGATTCAGTACCAAAACATTCATGCTGTGTGAGTCAGCTGCAGGTTATGTTTGGGCCCTGATCATATTCACAGGCAAGGGCTCTAAATTTGATGATAACTACAAACATCTACCCATGTCATCACAAGTTATGACACTGATGAAACCCCTGCTGAATAGGGGTACTGTCTAACTGTGGATAACTATTACACTTCTCCCCAACTGGTCGACATTCTGATTACCAATCGCACAGATATGTTAGGCACTGTGCGCCCCAATAGAGCAGAAACTCAAGAAGGGCGAGATTGCAGCATTCCAGCGAGGTAAACTGACTGCAATAAAATGGAAAGACAAGAGAGATGTCTGCATCCTATCTACCATCCATAATGCAGAAATAGAAAGACGTGGAGAACGGAAAAAGGAAGTTGTGAAACCTAAATCTGTGTTCACGTATAACGAAACAATGGGGGGGTGTTGATAAAGTAGATCAACACACTGCTACTAACCCCCTGCCACAGAAGAGGGGAAAAAAGTTTTATAATAAGATATTTTTTCACCTCTTGGAACTAGCAGTATGAAATGCATTTGTCCTCTTCAGAAAACATGGAGGAAGGACGAATGCTCTTGACTTTCGTGTGGATGTCAATGAGAAAATGATTGCACAACATCATAGAGAGGAATTTTCTCAAAGCTGCAGGTCGTCCTTCAACAAAAGCAACCCCAATGCAACTTATTGATCGCCATTTTCCTTCGGTGATTCCTCCGATGGATAAGAAGCAAAACCCAAGAAGGATGTGCAGGATGTGTAGCAGTGTGCGTGATGCTAGAGGGAAGAAGGCATGGAGGGAATCCAGGTACATGTGTAAGGAGTGTGATGTAGCATTGTGTGTTGATCCTTGGTTTAGGGCATTTCACTCAGCCACAAACATATGAACAGTATTGAGTGTCATATTGTATTACTTGCCATCTGTTTACTGGTGTGTGATTTATTTTAGAACCCGTAAAAAATATCGCGAATATACTCGGGATTTTAAGACAGGAACTTTTCTGTGGCTTATATTTCATTGTTAAGTTCGAAAAATGTATTTTCATTGTTACCACTGTCATTAGTTTTCAATAAATAGCCCATTTTAAGAATACAAAAATGAGGTAAAACAGATCACAATTTTGTAAATAATTGGTATGTTAAGAGGTTAAAAAACTGTTTACAAACATCTAACATCTGAATTAATAAACATTAGCAAAGCTGCGGGTACATGCTAGCGATAGATAAAACCATTCTAGTTCTAAGAAAGCACATCTGATGCAAAATCTCTCAATACCATGGTGAAATCCCTTAACTACTTCTTGTGTTGTTTTAACTCCCATTGTATGAGTCATTACAGTTGGGGAATGAACCAAATAGACCTTCATATAAATATTGTAAGACTACAGCTTTTACAAGTAAATTTTAATATATAGGAAAAATATCTTATCCAGGCCCAATGTGGTATGTTGAAGATTTCTGTGTTTCCCGTTAGCAAACAAAGTATGGCAGTGCACAAAGAAATCCTTTCTTTGCCCCTGTTGTGAAGTTTTTGAGCAAATTGCAACTTGTAGTGATGAACTTTGGTCTTTAGGCCTAAAATTTCTCAATTCACAATCAAAATGGACGACTGATGATGTGCTTTGCAATATATATTTTTAAATGACCTTCTGCCCAATTTATAATTTAAAACTGATTGTTGTATTAACTGAAATTAGATAATGCCAAAATTTATGGCTTGCAAGAAAAATTCTGAATTTGCTTGAACAAATTAATGTCAATTAATAAAGCAGCACATTTCTTGGTTTATTTTATAGTGTTGATGGGAACTGAGGGAGATGGTGTGACACTCAGTCAACAGAGACAGCAGCAGCAACAGCAGCAACTGCAGCAACCTCAGCAGCAACAGCAGCAGCAACAACAGCAATCTCAATCAAATAATACATCGACAACAAACACAACAAACATTAACGTGGCAAACACAAAAGAGAAAACCCCTATGTGTCTTGTCAATGAACTTGCAAGATTTAACAAGGTAGGTGCCACTTTTTCTTTATTTTCAGGTTTTAAGTATTTTGGCACTTTTGTTACTTGTGTGGCACTATGGCTTGTGTATTTCAATCTGTGTAGGCATTAGGTAGCTACCAGGAGCTATAGTCCTCTCCGTGTAACGACGTACCCTAAGGGTGCAACCTTACCCTTTCTCCCCTGTAATATTAAGATATTGATTTATGGTTACTTTTCTTGCTGTTGGGTCTTTTTCAGTGTCGGTAACCATACAGTTTAGGGACCCTACTTGCCGATACGACGTCTTACATTTACCGTTAATCTGGCACGTTGGCAACGTTCAATCACTGCTCTAGCGTGAAGTGCGTGTTGCCACCGCATCGCCGTTAAAGTCACTAGTGATACATTTGCGAGAATATTTAAAGCATATTTTCTTTTTCTGTGGGATTGTAAATCTATTTGGCTAATACCAGGTAAGTAGGATTGTGGCATGTTCGGATAATGCATTTAATAACATAGTTTGTGTGAAATAATGAAAGTGCTCAAATACGTCAGTCTCATGTCTAGATCTACCGGTACATGAAATAACTCTTGCGGGACGAAATTTTGGCAGTAGAACTTATAACATTATTATTTTCAAATCCGCAGTGAACTTGAAAGCTGACCTAAATTCCGTTCACGGAGCTTGGCACATTAGTATTCCTATATGTTTTCTGATAAGCTTGAAGATATAACCAGCCTGCAGGCTGAAAATATGCCCAATAATCTCTCTCCTTACTGGTTACCGGTATTGAAGAGAGAAGGAAATATTCGCGCAAAAGAAAGGGAAGTCATTGGATGTCTGAAACTTTCGAAAATCACACTGCAAAGACTTATTAAATAAATTGCATCGTTTAACACGCCCCTCTTTTCAAGAATATGGTTATAGTACGCCTACTGTATATCAAAATAAAGACAGATAATTTAAGTGAGAAAGTGTGTTTATTTCCTTAATTCCTCATTGAGGAGATATTCATAATTATCTTGATTTATTTCATCTTATCTTATATCATTTACTAGGGTAGGGAAACATTCATTATCGGTGTTTACATTGAGGTTAGTTTGTTATGGTTATGTCTGATGATTTTAATATGTAACCAGGCAGGTTGGCAGCAGTGATCAGCCATTACAAAAAAGAGAAAAGAAGAGCATCGGGCGGCGATATTTACTTTCTGGGGTATTTCCTTACGTGGCAATTACTATAGACAGGCATTGGATAGACAGACTTCTTTCCATTGGGATACTGTCTTTTATAAAAAACACGAATCTTTTCTCAATTGCCTTTTTTTTTTTTTTTTTTTTTTCAAGCGAGTTACAAATATAGTTAAGTGAAAGCATAGTTTAACACTGGCCCCTCTGTGCCCGAACACTGCTCGGGTCAGCTAGGGCTCCTGTGCAAACGAAGCCCTAGCGCAGTCTGTTTTCATATGTAACTGTTTGCATTATGGCAGGTTTTGCTTTCACAATTACAAAGAATGGCACTTGTGTTACTTGTGTGGCACTTATGGCTTGTGCCACACCGTCCATCTAATCGGTGTCTTATTCGGTCGAAACTGGTACTACATAGTAATAAGACATAATAAAGTATTGATTAGGTGGACGGTACCCATTCTTTGTAATTGTGAATACAAGTATCAATACGGACATGAAACTGATTATAATAAGGTTTTGCTTTAACGAACTCCACTCGTTCGTGTGGCGTAAGGTTTTGAGTACTTAAATATCGTAGGTCGCAGCACCTAATAGAAATTGTAATTGGTGCCAGCAAGTTGTTCAGCGTATTTTTGAAAAGGACATTTTCTCAAATATATTATTATATTTAAATATGAAATACCTCATTGGAAAGAAGGAAAATGATTCACTAATATAAATAGAAGCATGTGGTAGTTATTCATTTTAAAATCTTTAAGTAAAAACCTTAGAGTGGCGTGCGCCAACCAACAATAAGTTCTACTTCCATAGTAAAGTACTCGTGAAGTCGGCATTCAGCCAGCGACTTCCATACGCGAGTAAATTACTTCCGAAGTATTTTAGTCCTTTCAGATACTCCTGGACTAAGTTACTACACGAGTAAAATGTTGAAGAGCACCATCTTGTAGCATATTACTAAAGAAGTAAATAACGCACGAATATAGGTTAGAATTTACTCTTATATCGTGCCTGGAGTAAGCTAGGTTTATACTTGTTGACTAATGATATCATGCCGTATACGAGTGGAAGGCGTTTCAAACGTATTTATTTATTACTTAGATTATATTGACGATCTTGTCGCAGAAAACAACAGGAACTGTAATTGTGCGTACAGTGTGTGAAAGGCGAGAGCCATATGACGTGCACACGGAGAGAGTTTAGGAACGTTTGGTCTTAGGAAGGAATCCTTTACTTTCCTTCTAAATCTACTTGGAGATCACTTACAGTTGAATACCTGTCTTAATTTTGTTGTATCTCCGAAATTACAGTTGTGTACCCTACGAGTGTTTCGTACCAGAACATTTCAGTATAGTTGCCGTTGATCTAATTAACGTTTACTGCACGACTGCTGGTCGTATTTTTCATCGCGTGGTTAAAGCACTAGTGAGGTTAAGAGGGAGGTACACCTGAAAATAATGATGATTGTTCCGAAAATAAAGTGGATTTTTCAAGTTTCCAGGTTCCCACATATTGTGGGTGCAATTGACTGCACGCATCCAGTGACGTCGCCGAACTTTTCAGAAATCAGAAGGTTTTTTTTTTTTTTTTTTTTTTTTTTACAATTTGCTTAATGTCGCACCGACATGGATAGGTCTTATGGCGACTATAGGGTAGGGAAGGCCTAGGAGTGGGAAGGAAGCGGCCGTGGCGTTAAGGTACAGACCCAGCATTTGCCTGGTGTGAAAATGGGGAAACAATTTGGCTGTGGATGTAGGCGATCTGTATGAAGAAACCACCATTTTAAATTTTTCTTGTGTATCCATGATTTTCTGCTTTTTTAGCCTTCTCTTTTGAGTCCTTCCACAGAATTTTAACTTGCTCTTCACCGTCTTTTCCGTCACTCGAAGCACTGAATTCTTCTGTCACGGCTTTCCATGAATTTATTTTCTTATCCAGCGCCTTTGTCTTGTTTCTTACACTATGTCCTTTGCATAGATCTTCATCATCTCTACTAACAAGCATTTACCTTTTGTCACTTACGTTTTTCCCCATTTCCTATCGCACATAACCTTATATACTTAGATTTCTTTAAAGAAAACATGCAAACACAACTATACTCCGCGAGTAATGAACGCTACTTCTATGGTAGTAACTAAAGGAGTACATTGTTCTTAAAATCTCCAACGTTACTTCCGAAGTAAATAACTCCCGTAGTAATTTACTTCTTTAGTAAACGCTACTTCCGGAGTAATTTGCTCCAGATGGTGCACACCACCCTTAATGTAGCCATCTGAAAAAAGAAATAAGCAATGCCAGTATATTCATACCCAAGCACAACTAAAATTTGCAGTGTGAAAAGTGTTAACCATTAACAATCCAGTGGATTCTGTAATATCGCAGCTGGAGAATATTAGTCGGAAATACAAGGGAAAGCCATAAAACCCTTGAGGCGGTATGGGTGGGATCCCTCGCTGAGTCTGAGGGGGGGGGGGGGAACCAGCGCTGGAGGGCGAACGGGTTAAGAAAGTTTAAAGATTTATTATTATTATTATTATTATTATTATTATTATTATTATTATTAACTTTATTGGCACATTGGACCACTTCAGTCTTCCATGTACTGTTTGATTCTTCTTATCTGCCCAGTACTTCTTCATTTGTTCTGATCAGTGTTCTTAATTCGTCTGAAATCTCTACGGACCTTCTATGCATCATTTCAGTTGAGAATTTGTGAATCTTAAGAAGGGTGGTAATTTTATTCTTGTTCTTTGCATCTGTAATTTTGAGTCCAACTGTTTTGAGATCCTCTTGAATTTCTTTGATCCAATGCCCTTCTGCCTTCTTTCCCAGATTTCTAATTCTTTATAATGTTACTAAATTCACTAAATTTGGATCAACTGTCACAACAGTTTTTCTTAAACTAATAAGTTATAATTGCTTAGTCACCTATTTTCTTTCCTATTCCATCCCAAATATGTTTCTTCAAGCCACTGACCATGTATTTTGGATCAGCTAAATTGTATAAAATGGTGTGCCTTCACTAATTCAATCAGCAGTTCATCCTTAATTTCGGGAAGTAAGGATCAGTTCAGACTCGCACAGATAACCACAGCACTCAAAGATGACTGAGAAGCAGAAAGGTGCGAAGAGAAAAATCACGACCGTGAAAACAAAATATCGTTAGCGAACGAATACGTTTTGCCAACTTGGATCACTGAAGGTCACGGCAAATGCTGTCAACGGAAGTGTTGGAACTCTTCGCTTCGTTACAGGGCGACGATGTTTTATTTTCACAGAAGATGACATCACATCACGGGTGCCACAGTCACGTTCCGGATATGTGTGAATCGACCTTAACACTTTCATGCCCATCATCTGAGCGAGATATTTAAATAGCTGGCCCAGCTATTTCAGCCGTTAGCGGCACAGTAAACAACAATAAATTCTCACAATAAGTTGTAAACTAAGCAAGATATGGAAACAAAATTTTGCACACACCTTAAGGAAGTCCTAGTATCTCTGGAAGGTGTGGTAGTTAATGTTAGACCTTCAGGTACTGTGATTTCTGTCACTTATGCAGGAGAATCTTCTTCACTGTCATTACTGTTGCTTTTACTTAGTTCAAGAATAGTTCATCACCTGAGTCTTCATTGAATAGGATGTCAGCAATTTTGTCAACACTTGTCCCTAAGCACCTTGGTTACACTTCAGAACGTGATTATACACACACTTGTGCAATCACAAACAAACTACACAGCTAGCTTAGCCAACACTAGCCTTTTTTCATAAACGACCGAGCTCGATAGCTGCAGTCGCTTAAGTGCAGCCAGTATCCAGTATTCGGGAGATAGTAGGTTCGAACCCTACCGTCGGCAGCCCTGAAAATGGTTTTCCGTGGTTTCCCATTTTCACACCAGGCAAATGCTGGGGCTGTACCTTAATTAAGGCCACGGCCGCTTCCTTCCCACTCCTAGCCTTTCCTGTCCCATCGTCGCCATAAGACCTATCTGTGTCGGTGCGACGTAAAGCAACTAGCATGTGTTCATAAACGGAATAAAAGAATGCATTGGAAGGGAAAATTTCCAAGGCCATATGGTTTCTGGTGAGCAGAAGCAGGTAGAAGCACTCGTAAGGGTATTACCCTCATCTCTGTCGCACATATTTGTGACAAAAATAAACCACAGCTGCGTAGGAACGGCTATGATTCAAGGTTGTGCTTATCCACCCTAACTCTGATACGGTCCAGAGCATGGGCATGTGCTCTAGGCAATAACTCGGATACGGGCGTGAATGTGTTGATAGGCAGACCTTTAATATGCTTATTAAGAACACTTCTATATTTTTTTAAAAGATTGTAGTACGGAAAATAATAAGGGTAGCAACAATAGTGATGTTGATAATAAGGGAACACTAGGGGTAAAAGACATGTAGGGGAAGTGCAGCGGATCATTGACCAGACCAGAGGTGGGGGGGGGCGTAATGGAGTATTTGTGGACTGGCAACCAGTTAGATTCCAGACAATGAAAGAGCAACAGTTTTTTAAACGCTTCACGTTGTTGTATGCTGGAGTGGAGACAAATCGGGACTTCGTGAAGAAAAGTTCCAAATTTCAAATACCGAGGAGTTTCGACCGAAATAAACATAAATAATATTGAGTGTCCTTGATAGAATCTGATCTTTTAAAAATGAAACATGTCATTCTGTGTTTAATAGTGTGTTTTTAACAGGTATGATATAGTGTAATATTTATATTGAATTTGTGTGATCGACAGACTGAAAAACTTTTAAGTTGCATTTAAACTTGTAACTGTTAATTTTCCTAATTTTGGTTTTGGAATGGGTTAATATGTCCCTGTTGAATATTAATTCCTCAGATATATTTCATCTCAGATATCTGATTTTCTCTCCAGGTCCTAAAGCACATCCTCTTAATGGGGCATTCTTTTTTTAAATTCTGATAACACTAAGATTTCTTCACGTTAGCAGTAAATCTAAGTTTACAAAATATACCCTGCTACAGTTCAATTGCTTTAACAGCAGAGGAGAGGTCAGGGAAAGCCACCAAATGTGGTACAAGGCTTTGGGTATTGCTGACAGTGGAAATGGCTACCTTCTGAGATTTACAAAGGGAAGAAGGAAACACAGGACCAGAAATTATTTGGAGAATTGGTGGTTTTACATCTGACAGAGCCATACTGAGGAAAATGGCATCACATTCATTTAAAACTTTTTTAGTTTTTCAAAACTGATGAATTTTTTGCTAACGCATAACACCTGCAGTTGTGCAACAATGAGCGCAAATAGAAAGGGTTAGCCTGATCAGTTTCGGAAACCTACAAATTTGAAACTAGAGGGGAAAACGTAGGAAATTGCAAAACAAGGGAGGAACAGCAACAGTTTGGCACGATAAATGTACTATTCTGTCGACAAATTCAGATTCTGTAATGATAGTACTGTGAAAAGGAAAACTGGTAAAGGCAATGAAGAAATTGAAATTGAGTGCCCTCATGCTTAATGGTTATGAATTTCATGTTTTTTGGTCCGTATTGAACTGAGAATAATATATAAGTAATAATAATAACGTAAACGTTTCCACCTTTTCAATACTAAAATATATTCACAAAATTATAAATTACACGGTACTAGTTTCGACCCATCTAGGGGTCATCATCAGCCGTATTGGAGCAAAGATCACTTGCCAAAAGTGATCTTGATGATGATGACCCCTAGATGGGTCGAAACTAGTACCGTGTAATTTATAATTTTGTGAATATATTTTAGTATTGAAAAGGTGGAAACGTTTACGTTGTTATTATTATTACTTATATATTATTGCCCTCATGCTGTCATAAAATACACTAATTGTATGGGTGGCATGGGCATCAGTGCTCAGAAAAGAGAATACGACAGGGTTGGGCGATCGTCTAAAAGGTGTGTGTGTGTGTGTGTGTGTGTGTGTGTGTGTGTGTGTGTGTGTGTGTGTGTGTGTGTGTGTGTGTGTGTGTGTGTGTGTGTGTGTAGAAATTTATTTTTCATTTTGTGATCGATATATGCATTGTGAAGAGTTCCATTCTTTAAGTAATCGCCAAGCTCTCACAGCTCATGGAAACAGACAGCTGAACTTCCGACGTAATTTTGGTTCAGTAGCTCATCAGGAATTTCACGTCACGCAAGCATAAGGGCAGGAAAAGAGGTCTACCCATTGGCATTCCATCTCTTAAATTATTTCATTCTCTTGTGAAGATACCTGATCATGCAATGATGTGTGGTTTGTGCTTACAAATGAAATACAGGGCAGCTTCTGGTAGAGGCAAATAAACAACATTCAGATGTAAGCAGTGCGATCTACCACTGTGCAGGATGGGGTGATTTTTTTAAATACCATCAGGAGCAAAATGTGGAGATCCAAAATGATGGTGAGTATATACACTGCCTGACAAAAAAAAATTTAACCGGGCGAGTTGGCCGTGCGCGTAGAGGCGCGTGGCTGTGAGCTTGCATCCGGGAGATAGTAGGTTCGAATCCCACTATCGGCAGCCCTGAAGATGGTTTTCTGTGGTTTCCCATTTTCACACCAGGCAAATGCTGGGGCTGTACCTTAATTAAGGCCACGGCCGCTTCCTTCAAACTCGTAGGCCTTTCCTATCCCATCGTCGCCATAAGACCTATCTGTGTCGGTGCGACGTAAAGCCCCTAGCAAAAAAAAAAAAATAATAATTTAAGCACCCAGGAGTGGTCCAATATTATCCCATTTCAGTATACATGCATACCATTGATGTGTGAGTAAATGATTAGATTTTCAAGGATTTGTAAAGTGTAGAATGCCCACCAGAGTGCATTTGTGATGGCACCATCCTATTGTTACCAGTCATCTGCTGTGAGACAGTTAAGCAAGACTTGCAGAGAGGACTACGTACAGTACGAAGCATCCGCGATACCTCACAGATGCGATAGGCAGCCTATCCATCAATTGACAACATTCGAGAGAGGCTGCATTGGGGGACTGCATGAGGCTGGTTGGTCGTATTGTGCAATTGCCAAGCATGTGGGCTATTCAGATACCACAGTGGCCCGATGTTGGACTCGGTGGGTACGTGAGGGCACCCAATCACGTGCAGGTATGGGTCTACCAAGAAACACCACCCCAAGGGAGGACTGTTGTATGGTGTGCCAAGCATTGAGGGATCCCACAACATGGGCACCCACCATCCGCGAACATGTACTGGAGATCATAGGATATAAACTCCATGGTTTTGATCTGTAATGAATTGTGATTACAATAATTATTAAATTAATGTCGTATGGTCGACCTTTTTCAATACTATATTATGCAATATTATTGAATTACATTACTAAACTAGGGACTAGTTTCAGCCCTGGCTGGCCATCATCAGCCTTAATGTAATACAACTAATAACGAAACATGCTAGTTCCCGCACAGTGTCTCGATGTCTTGCATCCGCTGGTTTGGTGTCCTACTGCCCCGTGTGTCGGTTGCCATTGCCAGCAGAACACCAAGCCTGTGTTTGGAGTGGTGCCTTGCCTGGGAGGCATGGACAGAGGACAACTGGCGTCTCATGTTCAATGACTAGTCCCGCCTCTCCATAACCTCCGATGACCATCGTATGGGGGTTTGGTGGTGTTGAGGGCATATTGGGGAAAGACACAGGCGTAATCCCTGGCATCATGATGTGGGGAGCCATCGGATATGCATTCAGGTCACCTCTAATAGTGCTTCGGCAGACTTTGGCGGCACAGCGATACATCAGACATTCTGCGTCCACATGTCCTACCCCTTATGGCGCAGCACCCTGGGACAGTGTTCGAACAAGGTAATGCGTGTCCACACACAGTTTGTGTGTCTATGGACTGCGTAGAGCATGTTGAGGTCCTCCCGTGGCCAGCAACATCCCTGGACAGCTCTATCATTGATCACATGTAGGATGACATTGTAAGGGGACTCCGTCCTAGTATCAACCTGTGAGATCTGGAGGACAGCTGCAACTGTGGACGAACTTGCCTCAGGAGAGGATCCAAGGGCTGTTTAAGACCATTCCGAACCACATAAGGGCATTCATTGCGGCAAGTGGGGCAACACCCAACTGACCTGGTGCCAACATTCCACCTGTAACTGCCAACGGCCTTGTCTCTTTCATCCCATGTTGTAATCATTTCAATAAAGGCACATGGTCTTTCAGCTTATGTAGTTTCATTCACTTTGAACCACTTCTCTGGGTGCTTAACTTTTTTGTCAGGCAGTGAGTATGCACTGATCATTTAGAAACAAAATACAAAAAAATTACATTCATATCTTGATTCGTTTGACTTCTGTGTTATTTTCTTTAAAGTGGTGGCATCTGTGTAGCTGCGTCTATTTGGATTTAAATGACTCTCAGAAAAAATTGCAATTCCAGCTGGATAGTCGCCTTATGATAGGGGAAGGCAAAGGGTTAAAATGAATGTCGTATTACAGGGAAGGTACAAAGTGACTACTGTGTGTTTACAAATATATCCTTTGAAGTACTGATCGTAATGAAACATTTTTTCACCAGATTAAAGAGGAAAGTATATTCCGTCAAGAACAAAAAAAAAATTGAACTGAAATTTCTAGACGCATATAAATGTACCTCATACCTTAAAACTTAAAAACATGTACTGGGTTTTAAAAAGATTTCGGTGTAAGTTCCTTATTATTTTGGACGATGTAGAAAGTTTATAGTTAGTTATTTTCATTTTTTCCACAGATCCTACATCAGTATCGTCTTACGAATGAACAAGGCCCAGCTCACAAAAAGCGCTTTACAGTGACCCTCAAACTAGGCGAAGAGGAGTACTCGGCTGAGGGTGCTAGCATCAAGAAAGCTCAGCACTCAGCAGCCAGCGAAGCCCTCCAGCACACGCAGTACAAACATCCTCCACCAAAGTCATCGCGCAACTTGCGACTGGGGAAGAGTGAGTATATGAATAGTTTTTTTTTTTTGTTTTTTTTTTTTTTTAATTCTGAAATTTATTTCCTTTCCTTGCCAGAATTTACTTGATCTGTGGTAGCCAGTCTCTTCCTCCTCTTGCCAACAGCATGTACCCAGTCTATCTGCAGGGGTCTGCTCAAAGAAGTTCAGACTATTTTTGTGGTTTTGCTGCAGACATGCAAGTAATTTAACACTTATTCAAATGAAATATATCTAGGTACAATAAACATGCTCTTCGTACCATGCCCCTGTTGCAAAAAGCTTGTAAAAGTCTATGTAGCTAGCGAAAAGTTACAGATGAAAAGAAAAAGAGAAGACAAAATTTGATTTGGTTCATTTCTTTGTCAGTAAAACGCTCCCAAGATTCCTCCAACCAACAACGAGGATAACTATTACAGTTGTACTTGATTTATCCATCTGTTCAGTAATGTGTTATTAAGCCACTGTCAAACATTATAAACAATGTGGTGATTCTCAATCATGCTGGAATGTAAGAAAGTTCTTATTTAAAATAACTCTGCCATTTAGCTTAGTTATTTTCAATTTCTTCATTAACTCTTAGAACTGGCAACGTTAAATCTTTGCTAGCTTTTACTTTTGTCTAAATAAAATACAAAATATCCACGAGGTATGAAATAAAGCTACCATGTTTTATAAGCGTGTCTAGAGCTAATACACTAAGGACTGTTGTGTTGACACAAAATTGCATAAATATTTTGACTAGAAGAATGTGCAGTCTGTTCAGAAAGTGTAATTCCTAGATTCAGGATAATAAAGCATTTGATCGTATGTACACAAAACTTCAACATTGAATGATAAGAATTTCTTTTGGTCTGTATTGAACTAAGATTACAATTAAATTAATAATATATTGTGGTTCCACCTATTCGTCACAAGAAAACTTATTAATGCAAGGTTACATTATAAGGAACTAGAACATGTCGCAAACAGAGATATGCGGATTGTCAATAATGTACCTGTAATGCACAAGCAAAAGTTTGATCACTCTGAGAGGTATATTCTTGACACTATTAGGGAAAATGTATTGGTGTGCCTTGCTCAGGAGGCGTAACATTAAACCACATTGTTACTATTGGTTGATGTATGGCAGGCTTGTCATCATTTTGGGATATTTGAGGCGAAGTAATAGCTGATGCATATTCCCATACCTGCCAATCCTTCCGATTTACCCAGAAACTTTCCGTTTTTTTAGCTCGTCTTCCGATTTTCCGATTTATTTTTAATTCTTCCTATTTTGACCAATATAACCTCCAGTACAGTCAATACTCTTCCCCTAGGATAAAAGATAAATTCTTATATGCTTGCATAATTTACCCAACCACATTTTCATGCGTTTTTATTTGATGCTTTATTTCGCGAGTGTATCGTCCGTCGCCTTCGTGTATTGTGTTTCTACAATTTGTACTTTTCGGCTGGAGATTCGGGACGGCAATCGTCCTACAAGCAAGAGAGACTAGTGCGCGCTAGCGACTCTGTTAATCGGGACGAAAGAATGAGTTTCTTATTGTGTGGCTCGCGCACTAATAACATCGTTTCTGTGCGTTATTTCGTTGGAGTTGTTCTAGCGGCTCTGTGCTTTTCCCCGTGTAAAAATCGTATGTTAATAATGTATGAGACCTACCGATCTGTTTTTAATGTGGTAGTTTCGCGTATTTCACTGCATTTTTGTTTATTCTTACTTCATAATTTTAATGAGTTTAATGTATTTCAGGGAGTTGTGTCGGTGACAGTTTCTGGTTTTTCCTCTTCACATTATGGCCAAAAACATAACAAATGTTATATCCAAATACCTATAAAATTAAATTTCCGATCATTTTACAGTCTAACAAAGTAAACTATTATGCAAATCAGCTCGAGAAATAAAATTTCGAGATGTAGAGAACATCGTTATGGAGCATGTATAGCACATAATTGAATCATATGTATCTACGGGCTTTTACTGAATGCGTTATGTTTAACGGTACTTTAAAATATACAAAGAAACTCTATTTTACGGCATCACTTTAATTGCAACACTTATTATAGTAACTTTTTAGAAGACAAGAAACACCTTTGGAAAAATATCCGTTAGTCTCTTCTGTTTGTTTCCTCCCTTCACATTGAAACTTCTCGTCAATACCACGCACGGAGCTTGTCATCAGCGACTTCTGGGCTTGCTTTCGTACGTGACCGGTAATTAATTGACACCCGAAAAACGGCGAGGTTTTGCCGGTCCCCGTCATATTAGATTCCAGCTTCACTGTAACCCTTGTTAACTGTTCCTCACAAACCACAAATGCCGTATTGCATAGTTAATGTTGCACAAAATTTGACTTACAGAGTAATTTTTTGCTTCAAGGGAGGAAATGTTTGCTTCAAGAAATCGAGAAATTCTTGTAACCGAATTTCGAGAATAGAGAAATAAATACACGTGAAGAATAGGACAAATGGCCGGAAAATTTAAGTTACTTCGAGATACTGAAAATTCGAGTAATGGGGGTTCGAGATATCGAGGTTCGACTGTATTATTATTATTATTCCTGTGTGTCATAAATGAGAGTGATTAGGTACATTTTCTTGTGAACAATTTTTTTTCAGTTTAAGATTTTAAATTTAATGGTCAATTCACATTTTAACTGTAGATATGTATGCCTTTAATCCTGCCCTTTTTCACTTAGACCGTGGAGCGATATATGTGATGAAATCCAAGAATTAAAAAATCTTCCTATTTTTTATTTCTAAAAGTTGGCAGCTATACATTCCCAATCAGGCTCTGAATCTATTGATTTATCCTCAGTCAGATCAATCACTGTCATCTTCCAACAAATTTTGCCATACTACCTAACTAATTTTCTGTAATGAAGATGCCATATTTAGGCACATTTTACTAATAATGTATCACCAAACGGAAAACTACGATATGAAATAGAATAGAATAGCAAAGCAGAACCTGTGAAGGTTTACAAACACTACAGCAGTGGCACTCAGATGGTCGGGAAAACTCCACTCATTTATTTTCGTGCAATTGTCCCCAAAGAGGTTGTAACTATGAATGAAAATGAACTCATGGCTGCTGTGGACATGGGGAATGACAAAAAGTAGACTCGTGAGATCTCTTGAACTGAGGAAATTAAATGATGAAACATGAAAGTGTTGAATATTCAACACTTGCCAGTTCTGGGGTAATGAAAAGATCATATAACATTTCTACATATGTATCACTGCAGAAAGTAAAGCATCAATGGATGTATCACCTCGAATACCTGCTTGAACATTATTTTCCTTTGCTGTTGTGTATGGTGTTCTCTCAGAATACATGGTTTAATATCACTCCAATACTTACAGTTGTCAGTTTACAGAACTGTGGAGCTAATAGGTGCTCTCATCATAAAAGCAATTATTTCTTATTAATTTATATCATTCTCTTAGTCCCTCCAACATTGTCTACACCGTGATGAGCATCTGAATACTGTATTTCACTGCATAACCATCGCACTCTCACAACATAAGGTAAATGTCAAGAGTGTTAGCACGACCAGGGATAAAATAAGTAAAAGGACAACTTAGGAATTATCCCAACAAAAGGCCGTCGCTGAGTGAGGAAACTCTGGACACAAGAGGCCTAGCGAATCAACTAAAATAAGCTTAATTAACTAATTGGCTGAAATAACTCAAATTAAATTGATCAAACAAAATTTAATTAGGTAAATAATTTAAGAATTTTCGACCTCAAACTAATTAACCAAAAATCAATTACCACTGCACAATGAACGTGAACACCATTCAGAATAATAAATTAAGGATATCAATTGAAAATAAATTATTTTAACACTGACTCAAATTGCCAGGAGGCAGAAAATCTTTTTTGAACAATAAACAAACGTAGATCAATAGAAGATTAAAATCTTAAGATACCTATTACTGAAAGAAAGCTGAAATTTCCCTAATGAATTTCTCGGTTACTCCAGGGCTGCATTAGAATTAAATCAAATCTCCGAACAAGCATAACTTCAGTTAACACCAAGAAATCATTCGAAACATGCACATAAATCCATAATAGGATAAATAACCCAAAAATTCTCCAAGGTACGGTAGCTTAAACCAAATGAGTAAATCAAACTCATCAGAAAAACCTTCCTCATGAACCAAAATCCTCACCAAAATAATCAGCTGAAAGTCAAGTTACCAATAATAAGACGATACTCAAATGTCAAATACAACACAGCATGGCCACGGTATGTTTTCCTGTTACAGAGTGTAACAGATGACTACCACCGAAATCAAAACAAGCACTTGAAGTACCGAGGAAGTCATTAGAAGCCCTACATTAAAAGCACAATATTTTTCTATTAGTAGGCCGACATTGGCTTGAAAATATTATAATAATAAACATAACTTGTTTTGTGCACAAAACTAAAATTAACTGAAGTCAAGAAGGTAAACAAATGCCAAAATGATCATTACAACCTGAAGCCTAAAAAAAAATATTACCATGTTACAAGATTTTTATGAGGACCTGTTTTAGGAAGTTAATTTCTTTTAAAACCACATGCAGAATTTCACATTCGAATTTAAATATCTCCGCGTATTAACACTATTATCTAATCCATTCCTTGGTAGCTTAGTCCAGTACAGAAGATGGATGCAGCTTACTTACGAGGTCGAAGGAAACAAAATATACTATTAAATATTCAAAAGGATAACCAAATGTTCAGGCCTATCGCCCAGATGGACAATTCATCACCCATGGTCTAATTTCTCGACCATCTCCCCTTCTTGCATCATGATTTTCTATTCTTAAAGCACAATCAGTAGAGAATAGGTTCCAGCGTCTTCAGATTAAGAAGCAATAATCAGAACCAAAAGCTATCTGCATTGTCGACTGACTACGACTGAGAAAGCTTCACTCCTAGCGCCCAGATAGCAGCACAACTTAGCTACCTCGCTGCTTAAATTCCGAGTCGACCGCTAGATAGCACACCATCACCAATTAGAGAAAGTCCATGGAATCCTGAAGTTTGAATACGCAGTGGGCCAGACAAGAAAATGTACACATAATCAATATGCATCGTATCATCGCGAAGATTAATTTTAAATCCATTACAGCACTTTTTATACAAAAATTTTCGAAAAGGTAGGGTGCGACCATTACGTGAAGAATATATTAATACCAGTATTTGTATTACTGAAAACATTAATTTATAACTAAATTGTTTTGTGTACAAGTTTAAGGTACACATGACAATGGCGTATGTACATCACAATAATTAAAATAGTTCAAATCGAAATTCATAATTTAATGTGTTTTGCAACTCCAATAGTTTCATGCATTTGCTTTAATGGCTGAAAGTCCTTCTCAGACTGGTTGCGGAATGGCTGAATGTGCATCTCTTATCTGCCATGTGGCAAGAATATTGTTCTTATTTGCAGCTTAAATTGAAACGAGAATATCACAATGCTCAAATCTGTTGTTCTTTTCGTCTCATGCGCTGAATCTCCTTCTACTTTACCATGGTCGTGGTTGTGTGGTGTTCCGGAGGTTTTAATGTGGCTGGAGTAAATTCAGCTGTGATCCGTTGTTAATTGAAAGAAAAGTTGAAAGTGTTACATGTTTGTTCATGTGATAGAACCAGACAGTGCTACTTTTTGTGTAAGAGTTCATTCAATTTATCTTCATTATCATTGCGGTACAGCATGTTGTGTTCATTCAAGGTTTTATGTTTGATTATGGCTAAAATATAGAATTCTTTTCTTGAAACAATTTTTGGTATATACTGAGTTGAAGGGCTTATTTCCAAAGTGACACAACTCCACTTTTTTCTGATTTCAAGCTGAATGTGAAAATGTATTCCCACATTAGTACTTTATGATGTGGGAACTGATTTATTTTCAAAGTGGAGTATTATTTACATATTATTCATCTAGCCACCTAATATTAGGCCAAAGATTACAGAAGAATCTCATATCAGATGTACATCAGATTTCAAATATATCGTAAGCAGAAGTGCAGATCCATAACCCGTCAAAATTTGCCATTACGGCCTCGGCTTAAGCAGGTCTGTAAATATGGTGAACACAAATCGCCCTATGAGACTATCCCAGTCCTCATAGAGCCCTCCCTAGCAAGTATAGGAATACACGGGTAAATAAAAGTACGTAACAAGGCAACAGACAATTACATGATGGAAACTCTTAACAGAAGAACTAGGAACATTTTCACGCAGATTCAGGGACCCCATAATCTCTTTTAGCTGATAGAAGAATTTAGCAACTGGCTGGGAACCGCCCAAGTAGTCCCATACCTACTCGGAAACAAACCCAGGTGCAGTAGAATATCGAAACACCGCACAGTACATGACCAGAAATTTAGATACACACTGAGCCAAAACATAACATAATTTTAAAAGATCGCATACAAAGAATACTGCTAAATAAAATACCACACGCAGTAAAAAACTCATTTTGAAAATATGCCGAAACACCATATTTGCAAAACAGAAACTCGAAAAAGGTCTATGAAAAATTACAAACATTAACCTAAAAATGTGTTGCTGATAATTTACAAAACAAATGTTTAATAAAATCCAATGAGACTCCATGTTAAAACTTAACCCGAACACGATGATTAGTACAACAATCCACACTATTTACACCATCTGGAAGAATAACAAGATGATTATGACACGAGTAAATTTATTGGAATTGAGCGCTCACAGACTCGGAGTAGGTCAGTAATCAGCTGTCTCCCACAGATACGAACGCGAGCAAAGTCACACAAGAAATACAGCACTTAGCATAATTACATGACATACTGGTAGTTCAAAGCATCAGGTGATCACGCAGATATTGCGATAGAAACGCACAGATCTAGAAAACTTTAAATGATCAAATACATGTTGAAACTTGTTAGGGAAGACTTACAAAATTCAAACACAGCACACGCAATGTGATAATACAACTTTTAAAAAAACACGTGGTTAGCTGAAGGCTTGCCACGAACTACGCTTAAGGAAAATTGTCAATGAAAGTGAAAGAATTTGTTATAGACAGTGACTTACCATTTCCTCCATTTCAGGCAATTAACAGGTTATGAACAGCAAAACACAGATACCGCATGACGGACAAAATGCCAAACACATTCAAATGCCTTCTCAAAGACCATAGGCAGCTCTCTCAGGAAGCGAATATTGAACTCGGTCAAACATGAAAAAAACCCACAAATAAACGAGAATTAGGAATACGCACGTAACCATTACAACCTATAAAAGAAACATGTCATCAGTTAAATAATACTTTCTCGTAGTCACAGCAACGTAACAAACGGCATGAGATATAATAAAATTTCGAAAATTAGCTAAGGATAATCGCCGTGGTCCTCGCTTTCTTCCACAACCTATGCTCTGCTAACAAAGTAGCACCTAGACGAGCACTTAAACATCATAGTAATAATAATAATAATAATAATAATACAAACAATAGAAATAATATGAAATTTGAAAAATATGAAATTAAAATCTAATAAATGCCATATTGCGACAACTTTAACTTACAGGTCTAACAAACGACAACTACGGAAGGATGTGGAAACGTGGAAGAAACCCTAACGAGGCCATGGGGACGTATGGCGTTGTTGGGGAAAACGAAACACATGGCAAACACCCTTAAAACAATCTATTGTCAAAAGGAAGAGAATACAAAATCAAACAAACAAAATAGAATAAACATGAAATCCAGGATATAAAATGAGATACACTGAAATTTACACGTAGTTTTAAAAGACAATGACAAAATCGAGCTCCTCAAACGGTAGAAGATAAAACTTTACATACAAATTAAAACAGATGTACACTAGGCAATCTCAAAAGAAAACAAATCTTTAAATGTGATTGGTAACATCGTTAATCAAGAAAAAGAAATTAAATTTACATTTAGTTACAAATACCGAACAAGTAAAGAGAATTGGCTGGAAACACTAGGGTGCTAAGACTGTCCATTGAGGCGCAGTCATTGAGAAAACTCAAAATTGGTAAATGTGAAGGTCAAGGGGGAAACTCAGATATGCAAAACAAATTTACATTATCACAGATATTTACTTTAAATGAGAAAGGGCCGAAACACAAGAAAGAATTTAAATTAACTCAGACTTAAGAATCTAGAGAGACCGGGGACCCCTCCCCCAGACAGGGTAGACGCCGAGCGCACGCACGCACTCGCTAGGTCGGTCATATGGAAAAGAACCAGAACACACGTGTCGCACGCACGAAATCGGCGGAGGCCGGAAATGGACCGATCACAAAGTGACCCATTGGGACACAGAATTTCCCCAGATCTCCATATTCACCAATGGAAAAGGTCGTTATTCCGACCAATCACAATTCACCAGATTACCGCAGGGGAAGTTGGAGAACTTTTCACTATGCAATACTATTTCATCGTTAAGAAAACGACGCATGCGACACATTGCCTCACAAGTTGTGTATCAAAATGAACATACTTTTATACACTTTGCTTTCAGTCCAAAACAAAACTACACCATATTACAAAATCCCTGCAAATCAAACGTCTTTCTCTTCACATGTCTGATTTTAAATAAACAAAAAAAAATATATATATACATAACAACTGAGATTTCAATGTCCTTAGTCTTTTCTTGAGGTTTTTGAAATTAAATAAAAAGATATACTACAATAATTTTTAGAACACAAAATAAATTTCTCCGTCCTCTCTTGATGACTGACAGGTCACAGCATCTACAAAGAAAAAACATTACGTCCTTCAACTCAAATGTGATAATGATTTTTTAAAACTTTTTTTGAGAGTTGAGCATGTGAAGTGTATGGACCAATAAGTCCTTCCCAACATTTCCCCCCGAAAAATTTGTGTTCAAAAATAAGAGACGTCATCTTTTTTTCAGTCATAAATTATAGGCATTTTTATTTTGCATTTTGAAATTCTTAAGTTGTGAATAAGCCCTTCAATTTTGTACAGAGTGCCGGTGTGATTTATGAAGTATTAAGCATTTTAGAACATTTGAGCACCTACGAAGAAACCTAGCCCACACCATTCTGCATAATTCATATTTCAGGCCAGTCTTCAGTTCCAAAGGGGCATAAATCCAAGATCCCTTGTCCGTTTTTATGGTATTCTTTGCACTAAGATTTTAGCCACCATGACAAGCAAGTTTTGTTTGAAGTGATGATGCTACATAGAAAAAATGAGGTCTCTCTCTTATTAGGAAATGAAGTAATTGAAAACGGTGATTCCTGAAAAGTTGTGTTTCTTGGAGATGCGTCACTTTGGAAATAAGCCCTTCAATTTTGTACAGAATGCCGGTGTGATTTTTCGGAGTCAGTTGTCGAAAAACGATGTTACCACAATCTCGTGGTCTTTCCTCTTTTTTCTAAGGTTGGCAGGAATGGGTGTATAGTATTTCATGCATTATCTTGTCAGAACACTTATAAAATACTTGCTCAAATCTGAAGCAGCTCTCGCGTTGTCCTGCATGCTATCGAACGGCTGGGAGCATGGGTATATGCTTGCGAGGAGTTCTTCAGCGTGACCTTCATTAACAGAAAGGAGAGATTATCCAGCTATGTAGAAATTAGTTTTGAATAAACTGTGAACAAGATGTAGATAAGGGCAGTCAGTGGTTTAGTATAGCTCAGGACCTCAGCACTGCCTGTTCAACTTTAACTAAAATTCATTAAAAATCATTTTAATTTCCTCTGAAGAAAACAAAGGTGCTTGATACACTTGTCATTCCAAGAGCTGTCGAGTTTGTTGTAATGTATACAGGGTCTCTCTTATAAACCCAGACCGTCCAGCGGTGTTTCTCCTCTGCGAAACCTAAGCAGTTGTACGGGAGGCGCGCCTAGTTCTCGACCTTGCAAGGAGCCTGCACGTGTTGGACCTAGCATCAATAGCCAGTAATGAATCTCGGCTGTTAACATGGTGTGAGGCAGTGATCATTGAAACAACGTATTTTAGTATGTAAAAGTTATTTTAAGTACGAGTCGGCTCGATGGGGACGCGATACATTTGTTCAGCAATTTCCTGGTGAAGTGCCACCTTCATGAGCATAGATTCACGTAATTGTAAATGACATTGGTGCGAATCTTGAAGGTCACCAAATAAATTGCACACAAAATTAGCCCAAGTAGGGGTTTTGCTTTCTTCTGCACGCAGAGCTACAAAGATGTTGCACATCAAACAGTACAGGTTTACACGGGCCCATTTTTTGAAACCTGCTGATCCAGCAACAAGAGTATTCGACACACAGCTTGTGGTCTTTTCGGATGAGGCCTGGTTTCATCTTAATGGTCATGGAACAGTCATAACTCTTGCTATTGGAGTGCAGAAAATCCTTATGGTTTTTATGAAGTCCCGCATTATGAAGGATGACACTTCCAGCATCTTTTATAAGATAACATTGTATACACGCTTAAACGAGGGCGGCCGCGCGCGACCTAAGTTGGGCTGAGACAGCTGCTGTAGCGCAAACATCGTGCGCTCAGTCTGGGTTTATAAGAGGGGCCCTGTAGATGTATCTTAGTACAGGCATGTGTAAAACTGCTTCCATGAAACTGGGTGCAAACTAAAAGCTACTGAGGAAAATCTCCAGTATTGAGACTATCAACTTCTGCTTCCCTGGTTTTTCTTTGTTCTGTTATTGCAATCTTCCTTTTATATTCAATGTTTAGTCTGCCTCCCTTGTTATTTTAATCTTGCAAATCTGTTACAAAAAAAAATATTATATAGGAAGATAGCATGAAAAGGCTAAATACAATGGCAGGTCAGTGTGGAAATCGGAGACAAGGATGAACGGGAGAGCACAAAAGAAAAAGTACAATCTCCTAGTCTTCACATAGATTCTCTCCTGATCAATTCCTGATTCATCTACTCTTCTCTCTTCTCAGCCTGCAGCAAGTTAATTTCTAATTCCCATTTTTATCAAGAAGCAGAGCGTACACACATGATGGATGTTGATTCCTCATCTTTATCCTTTTATCTCTTTGCTCTTTGTTTATCCAGCTCTCCTCTTTTCCTTCACTTCACACATCAAAACTGAAGACCTCAAGGTCCTCAATGAGTTTTAACCCTCTTAGTGCCAGAGTCTCTGTCAGCGATCCTCACAATATAAAGGAAACTTGCCAGCATTGTTCTGAGAGACGCTTGGTTTCTTTATGCTTTTCAAGTCTTCTAGACTGAAAATGGTACCTACACTTGTAATTAAACTGTAATGTCTAAAGTTAACTAATATTAAGGAGGCTAAATTAACTCTGTTCATGAAATCTTGATAAAATGGGATGTTGGTGTGAATGCTTAATGGTACATGTAAAGTTAAAACATATGTTGGAGTTCAATGACCTGCATTGTGAACCTGTAGGTGAAATATGATAAAATAAAGTATTGATTAGATGGAAGCTTTCTTTTCATTGTAATTGTGGTAATTGTCCGAGGCAAAATCGGCACTTGATTCGTCGCCAAGTTCGGAATCACTGTGCACGAAGTCTGTAATCACTCGCCAGTAATCACCTATAAGGCTGTTTATTTTTGTCATCATTTGTGTTTACTTGTGTGATTGCCATTATTGGCATAGTTTTTCAATATGCTAGATTTTAGAATTTTGGATTTTTGGCACCCCTGCAGTTAATTTTAGAACAAACAAAATGAGTTTCTTGGTTCTTGTATTATGTATGTGTGCCTTCCAGTGTTCGTTTTTACTCCATTTGTAAGTGTGTGGCAATAGGAATAATAAAAATACTTCCAACTTTTATGTTCCAGAATAAATTCTTTTAATTAATTAATTAATTAATTAATGAATAACTAAAAAGGTATTCTCAGAAGAACGACAACAAAGATCAGATAGAATGAAGAAATACTGGAAGATCAGAAAAGAATAAAACATATCATAGAAGACAGGACAGAATTTGACTACAGTGGTCCAATGCAGTCATAAAAGCACAATAATAATAATAATAATAATAATAATAATAATAATAATAATAATAATAATATAATGTGAGGTATATATTTCATAATGATCTGTAAGTTATCCTGAATTTAGATTGTTTTTCACTCCCTGATGTAAGTTTTTCTTCCTTATCTTTAAAGGCAGATAAGTTACATTCTTTTTCATCAAAGCCTACATTTTCCATTAAAACAACCTGGCACTTTTCAACCATACCTTTATATTTTCACCTGACACTAAATGACAACTCTCCAGAGGAATTTGGAAAGTAGTCACAAGATAGGCAGTGGCTGAGAAGGAAAGGATGTAGAACAACTGGGCTTTGTGAAGAGAGAGCATAACATAACTATGTGAAGATTCTTTGTCTTTTCATTTTTTCCTGTTTGTCCTTCTTCCACACTGATGTGTCATGTTTATCCTGTTGTCTGCTCCTTCTCATGTGACTATCTTTTTGTATATGATATTTCACTTAGTAGTTCCTTTCTTTTACTTAGAAAGTGAAATACAATGTTTTGTGGTGTATGTACACTACTGTCCTAAGTGAATTCAACGTTTGTGCAAAGTAGTTTTGAGATAATTGACATTTTAGATTTTGAGCTGTTTTATCTTACACTATAAGCAAATATGCAGTTTCCTATGCATTTGCTAGTAAATGATGTACCCAAGGAAATCCAGGATAGGACATTTTGGCTATATTTTAAGTTATTGAAAACGGCAATATTTTAACATAGCCAAACAAAATATGGCTAATATCTCAAGTTTGGTTGTAGATACATTCATTCGGCTGTGAAAAATTGTTGAACCCACATAGTACACTTCTCTCTCTCTCTCTCTCTCTCAAAAACTCAAATTTTGCAGATACAGTGAATTTGCTTAGGAGGGCAATGCAGTAATGTATTGTATATTATTGTTCAGGCCATAATGGTATTGTGGCTCTTGTATGTGTTGCTGCAATACAGAATTCAAAATTAGGATTTTTACTTATTTTTATTTTTATCATAACAAAAATGCTGGAAATTACATTTTGTAAACTTCAACTTCTCTGTGCATGTACTAATATAAATGCTTTGTTTTAACAATTTTTTTATATACAGTGCTATAAACTGAAACCCTGAACCAGTTGTGTACTTTACATGCAGGTATTCTAGAGCAGTCAGCTCCCCAGTCCTCGTTCAGTAGTATTTGGTCAGCTTCATATATGAAGTGTGCTTTGGCAACCCCGATATCTTGTTATAAACTTTGTCATGTTTTTCATGTTACTGCATTGTGTTCTGTTGTCAGTACCTTATTTTTTGAAGCTCATTTGAAGTGATGAGTCAATTGAATAATCATTGGCTGAAGCAACACAAACCAACTCGCTCTGAGCTGCTCCTCGAGAAAGTGCTTGTATACTGCGCACAGCAAAGGGCGAAAGATACCCAAAGTAGTGGAATGCTTTAACTTTGCTCTTCCACTCAACAAGTCGGAAGAACGTGCTGCTACTTCTATGGGAAAACTAGCAGCAGTACCTGTTGTTGACGAGACAGTCGTTCTAGAATGTGCAAAATTATTTAACTCTCTAGCTGCTTTTCGCCAATATTCAGTCATACTGTTTTATTCGAGATGCAGCAGAGACGAATCGTATCACAACAACAGTTAATGTAATGTTATTGTTGATCAGTTTTATGAGCTTTCAATACTGTAGGCCTTCCCATTTAGTTTTCTTCCAACTCGAGGATAGAGCATCTAACGTAAAGGCAGTCCTTTCTTTCACAACTCCCTCTTGTTTTATTCCAGCGATCGTTCCTTTACAATTTTTTCTCATTTTTAATAATCTTCATATTTTTCCTTGCCGTTACCATGTGGTTTTACACCTTAAGACAGTCATGACAAAAAACATTGCACACAATTAAACAATATTTCCATCTTAACAATGTTTCGCATTGATGTGGACCAAATAAGTCTAAATTCATTATTCTATTAAAACTGTATGACAAATGTTTGGAACTTATGTACTCTATAATTTTATTATGTAATACTTTTCGATAGGACAAATATCATCGTCATAATTTACTAAAGGCAATGCCTTGTCGCTGTAGCCACATCTGACGATCTTTTGCTAGCCTCTTCATGTTGCTATATGAACCACTTGCCAGTTCACTGACGGAGTTCTTGATGTATGGCATCCTTGGTCGTCCCCTGGGTCTCTTTACCAGTACTTTTTCCTTCATTGATGGTTTGGAGAAGAGTCATGTCTCAGTACGTGTCCAAGGAACTGTTTTCCTCACCTTCATCGTATTTAAAAACATTGATCTTCCTTTACGTTATTTAAAACAGCCATTTTTTTATCTGTCCAACTTGTTTTTGTAATTCTTCTCCAAAACCACATTTCAGCAGCCTCAAGTTAAAAAAATTGTAATAAAAAATTATAAATTATTTACAAAATGAAATTTTAAGCACCTTTCCCTAAACTACCCTTTCATCCAGCATGAATAAAAATTATAACCTTGACTGTAGCACGTTATTCCCAGACTTTACATACCTCATTCACTCTGTAGGCTTCTGAGGGACGTGAAGTTCCTGTGCCGATCTCGCAATCCTCTTCCATCCTTTTCGATCTTGAGCCTGCTCTTCCTAGTTATCAATTGGGAGGGTCCGGCATACCTTGTTGATCTCCTTCCAGGTGCTTCGGGGTCTGCCTGAACGTCTTTTCCCATTAGGAGATCCTTTGTATAGATCTACTGGTGCTCACTTATCCTGCATCGTCAGTACATGTCCAGCCCAGCGCAGTCTGTTGGATTCTATCACACCCATTATAGCATATTGTTGAGAGAGGGTGTAAATCTCATAATTAGATCTTTTCTGCCAGCTTTGAGAGTGAGGATCGAACCATGGGCCAAATATTTTTCTATAAACTTTATTCTCAAATACTTGCAACTGCTGCTGCTCTTTCTTGGTTATAGTCCATGTCTCGGAACCATACAGATGTACTGGTCGAATGATTGTATTGTAGATAATCATTTTTGCATTTCTTGTTAAAATTTTGGAGCCTAATATAGGGCTCATAGAGTAAAATGCCTTATTTGTGTTCTTAATTCTACCTTGGTGTTCCTATCGCCTTCTGTTTTGCTCATAGATTAATACACCAAGGAATTTAAACTCCTCCACTCTTTTAAATATGTACTTCCCAATCTTCAAAGGCAATCTGTCAACTTCCTCATGATTTGATCTCTGTACAACCTTGTAATGTCTTTTTATCATTTACCCGTAAGCCAATTTTTGCTGCCATTTCCTCTAGTTCCACAAATAACTGCCTAATTTCTAATTCAGTGTGGCCAATAAGAACAATATCATCCACATATGCAAGGACTTTTATGTTGTCTCCCCTATATCATGCCAGCAGGTACAAGAGCTAATTTCCTGATAATCTTCTCCAACGCAGTGTTGATTAGAAGAGGAGATAGTGCATCCCCTTATCTCAAACCAGTTTTATTCTGGAAGAACTTGATTTTCTGCCCTTGAGCAAAACACAGCTAACATTACCATCCATAGTCAGTTTGCACATGTTAATTTTATGGGAAAGCCAAACTTCATCATGATGTTCGACAGCCCGTCTCTATGGATTGAATCGTATGCCTGGAAGAAATCTATAAAGAGGTAATGAACAGGCTCCTTGTGTTCCCACACGTTATCATTAATAGTCTTAATTGCAAGTATGTTGTGTAGTGGATCTCTTACTACGAAAACCGTTCTGATAGTCCCCCAATAACATTTTCAACAAATGGTTTTAAACGCTGTAAAAGAATAAGACAGAATTTTGTAGGCCGTGTTTACAAGAGGCCGGCCCCGTGATGTAGAGGTAGTCTGCCTGCCTATTACCCGGAGGCCCCGGGTTCGATTCCCGGCTGGGTCAGGGATTTTTACGTGGACCTGAGGGCTGGTTTGAGGTTCATTCAGCCTACGTGATTAGAATTGAGGAGCTATCTTGTCAGTGAGATGGCGGCCCCGGTCTAGGAAGCCAAGAATAACGACCGAGAGGCTTCGTCGTGCTGACCACACGGCACCTCATAATCTGCAGGCCTTCGGGCTGAGCAGCGGTCGCTTGGTAGGCCAAGGCCCTTCAGTGGCTGTAGTGCCAGGGGGAGGGGTGTTTATAAGAGATATACCACGATAATTCTGCTGAAGTTCTTCCGTATCCCCTCCTTTACGAATTGGGACAATAAGTGATTCCTGCCATTCTTTTGGAATAACTTCATCGTGCCATATGATCTTATATATGTATTTGTCATTTTCTCCACCATATTTAATAAGCTCAGCAGGATTGTTGCCCTACCTGAGGCTTTATTGTTTTTTAAACATATAATACTTTGTAATACCTTGATATGATGGCTCTGGTATTTGTTCTTCTGATGGGAAACTAGATGGTTTACCAATATAGATTTCTGGATCATCACAATTCAGCAAGGAATCGAAGTACTGCTTACAGTAATTTAATAATTTGTCCTGATCATTAATTAAATTTCCAGATTTCTCTCATAATACTTGATTTTGGGTGATTTCAATGAAAAAGTTGGAAAGGAAGAAATTTTTCTGCCAACAATAGGAAAGGAAAGTCTGCATGACGAAAGCAGGGATAATGCCATTAGACTAATCAATTTTGCTACATCCACAAACATGTTTAGCATAGCATAAATTAGTAAAATAGCCTATAGTTTTTTCAAATACTCTTTCTATAAGTTGAATAGTTCATTGTAGTTAAGGTTTTATTTACATCCATGCATTGGTTAGTGTATAGTTCGTCTGTATAACCTCTCTGTGCAGATCGAGAAAGACAAGCAACAAGAATGTGACAGTGTGTTCCCATTGTAGGCCATAATGATAGGACCTGGACAGGCAAGTCAGAAGAGTTTATTGATTTTATGGAGAAAGATAATGTTGCCATGATTGGAATGAATGAGGTCAAATGGAAGGGAAAGGGAGTGTGTTGAGTGGATACATCCTATACTGGAGAGGAGGAGGTGAGGCAAAGAATAGTGAGTCATGAAAAAGGCCTGGCTGAATATGCTAAGGTAGACTACGTTAGTGACAGAATGAGTTCTACTCAGGACGGAAGGAGTGAGAGACTTGGAGTTTATACAACCCAAAGAAAAACTGGAATTTTTGGAGGTACTCATGGAAATAATCACAGACGTGGAAGTTATAGTCACAGAAGACCTCAAAGCGCAGGTTGGAACTTAACGGAATTGGGAAAGAAGTAGTGATTGGTCCTTTTGAATACGTAAAAAAGAAACGGTGAGAGAGATAGAGAAATGGAGTGCTTGTAGGTAACGCTTTATTTAGGAAGAATAGTAGAAAGATCTCTAGATACAGCTAGGGTGAAAGGAGGACAAAAACAGTTACAGTAGAACCTCGATAATTCAAAATCGGTTAATTCAAAATCCCACCTAATTCGAAGAAGCTCTTGTTCCCGGAAACGTGAGGTACGGTTTTGCATGTTATGTAAATTAATTCTAAATACTCGTCATTCAAAGAACAATGTCTGTCCCAGTAATGAAATTGACTTAAATCAAAACTACCTTTATGGTATTTTACACAGTAATATAAATTCAAAATTTATCCAGGTTGTGATAGAACTAGTCTTCCCAAACGTGCTGGGGTAGCTTTCCGTACTTTCACTCACTTCTGGTGTGTCTGCAGTGTGCTTCATATTTGCTAAGTTAGAGTAAAATCGTAATTCTTTTGTATTCAGCGTTTTAAGGAACGCCACAATATCACGTAGCAGGCAGTGTGCAGACAAGCAGAGTCCGGGAACAATTCGTACACACTGAACAATATTGTCAGTGCTGATGAAACAGCATGGTCATTTTTAATGCCGAGCCCGAACGGACTTAGTTTTAAAGGAGAGTAGTGCCAGTCAGGAAATAGTACAAGGCTGGGGATTATTGTACTGTGTTACAGTGTACACGGAAGTGAGTGACTTCCTCCCCTAGTCATAAGGAAGTTTGATAAGCTACGATGTTTTAAGGGCGTCGGGCATTTTCTGTGCTAGCACAAGGCATCTAAAAAAAATGCGAAGAGTACAGTAATACAAAAAATAATGCATTTGCACAGGGGAGCTAGCATAATTTGTCCTTGTCTTTGAATCGTGTGTGTTTTCTTTCATTGCATGAGGTTATGTTTGCCAGTGATTTATCCAAGTGCATTATTTGAATACTGTAAATGCACCTTGTTGGATACATTTCGGAAATAGTTTTTTTCCATGGCATTTGAAAAGTTTAAACTGTGAATCAATGTGATTGCATGCATGATGGCTCTTGGAATACTTTGACGCGGCAAGGGTTTCTGAATTACGAGAGAGAAGTACCCTGGCAGGAAATTGTACAGGGTTAGTCACTGTACTGTGTTGTAATGCAGAGGAAAGCGAGAGACTTTCTCTCCTTGTCATAAGAAAATTTGATAATCCACTATGTTTTAAGGGCATCGGATACTTTTTGTGCAAGTACAGGACCTCTCATCACAGTACGGTAATCCAATGAATAAAAGACGTGCACAGGGGAGACAGCATAGATTTCTCATCTAGTCTTTTTTCCATGGCATTTGAAAGATTTAAACTGTGAAACAAGGTTTATTGCATGCAGTAACGGGTCTTCAAATATTTTGACATGGCAAGGGTTGGCATTTCTGAATAACGAGTTGGCTGTTAATTCGAAATTACTTAATTCAAAGTCTGATTTTTGCGTTCCAACGACTTTGAATTAACAAGGTTTTACTGTATTTTTTCGGTTGAGAAAATAAATCGTAAACAGTTAATGGATGTAACGGCACTACCAGGTGATGAGTTTGATGGAGACCACAGAGTAGTGTTAGTAAAATTGTGCGAGTAAAAGAAATAAGACAGAAAAAAAAAAAAAAAAAAGTATGGAAATTATAAGATAAAGGATGTCAGGAGGACTTAACACAGGAGAATAGCCCAAATTTAAAATTGCATTTGTAAGCTGTGAGAAGGTTTGTGGCAGAACTTTGGCAAGAGTGACGGAAAAGGAGACACCTGAGTGGAATGGAAAGATGGAGGTTGTTAAACAAAAGAAGAAAGCATGGTAGGAATGGAATAAATAGGAAAGAAGGACATAAGATTAAGTATCAGGAAATTAAAAGTGTAAATAAGTGGTAAATGAGGTAAAGAAGAAATTTGGGAGAGATTCACACAGGAGTTTTGAGAACGATGTAAATGGTGGAAAAAGGATATTGTATGCATTGATAAAAAATAAATGAAAAAAAATCTACACATCAAGTGAAGGAAGAAAGTGGAAATACAGACCCACGGGTGATAAAGAATAGGTGGAAATGTTATTTTAATAAACTCTGAAAATGAGAAATGTTGCCATTTCAGTTTCTCTGTAGAGTTCATCTGATTTTGTCAGCACCGTGCCTTGAATATTCTCTTCTCTGGATGGTCTGAGATTACCAAGTGAGTTTGCCATGTGGTTGGGGCGTGCAGCTGTGAGCTTGCATTTGGGAGGTAGTAGGTTTGAATCCCACTGTCGGCAGCCCTGAAGATTGTTTTCAGTGGTTTCCCATTTTCACACCAGGCAAATGCTGGCAAAGGCTGTAAGGCCACGGCCGCTTCCTTCCCACTCTAGCCCTTTTCTATCCCGTCGCCATAAGACCTATCTGTACCAGTGCGCTGTAAACCCAGTTGAAAAAAAAAGTAAATTTAGTTCCATCCCTTTCTGATTCAATTATTCTTCCCAGATTAACTTATTTACCATTTGATGGTCATGCTCTGTCATTCGCATAACCATCCCAGTTAAACCTTTGGCAAATTTAGATACCTGCTACAATCACGTTCCTTTCACTGTTTCCCACATAGCTGATTATCTTATCAAATAATCTTGCATCAGCATCCCCCTTTCTAGGTCTATACACCCTAAAAACATAAAGTTGTCTATCCATAGAGATGAGCCTTACACGTATTTCATGTTTGTTATCCTTAATGTTTTCATAGGTTACAAATTCATTCTTTTATCAGAATAAAAAATAAGCTCCCTCCCTCCATTGGAATCTATCCTGTCTCTGTGATAAACACTTCAGTTCTTCGAGAACTTTGCATCCATAATGTCGCTTCTTTTGAACTCTTTAAGTAATTCTGTTCCTTACTACAATACTTCTACTGTTGATATCGCTAACAACTTCATAGACAACCGGTGTTTCAGGAGGTGGTTTTTCCATGTGGTTGTGGTCCGTCATATATTGGCATGAAAAAAGGCTTGTTAGCACCAGGGTCAAAGAACACATCAGGTTATGTCAAGAATATTACTCTTTCATCCTCCACAGAATATGCTGTAAGCCCGAGTGCCATAGCAGGACATTTCTACAACACAGATCATCAGATCCTCTTTGACCAGGCGGGAGTCATCGCACATGTAAGAGACTTCTATGCTCGACTCGTGAGGGACGCTGCGCCCAAATAACATCAACAGGAAAGACTGCTTCAAGTTATCAAATACATGGAGACCTGTACTCCATAAATACAGGCATAACACCACCATGGCACAGTGCGACACATTCCATAAACTGTTGACAGAGAGCGGTGAATCAGTAACTTCACCCCCAACCACCGCAGCACAGTGCGATGATACCAGAGTCCAGTTAGTGAGGGGGGTCATGGATAGTATGGGGTCGCCACTTCCTTTTTTTAGGAATTTATGTGATCACTGTCAGAAGCAGACCTTCCATACCCTGATGAAGGGCAATGTAATTTGGTGGAAAGCTGGGCTTTTAGTAATAAATTAGTGGCTTTAATCCAGATAAAAATATTTAATTATTTAAGTCTTAAATCATCTTTATGGAAATGAAAGTGAAAACAGTCTATACGGAATGATTCTAATTAGGTATTGGGGGTACTTAATTAGTAACTGGAGGCAGAAAAGTTGGAAAATACTGGACTGAACGAAAACTGGTTTGTTTGCCTCCAAGAAACCTGACATGGCATTCCCACAGCAGTACTACAATCTCATTTACAACCTGTTAACCAGAAATTGGAAACAACCCTCCTATTAGTTTTTCCATAACAATACTATGCACACCAGGCAAATGCTGAGGCTGTACCTTAAAGCCATGGCCGCTTCCTTCCCACTCCTAGGCATTTCCTATCCCATCGTCGACATAAGACCTCTGTCGGTGTGACGTAAAGCAATATATATATATTTTTATTTATTTTTTATACTGTGTACGCTCCCATAAACACTGTAAAATGCTCAGCTATAAAAACTTCACTTAAGCAAACTTTGAGTACATGAAACTTCTCTCTGCCAGCTGTCTCTTCCTCCTAACCCAGTCATACCCCACTACTTTGAACTTCCCTCTGACAACAGTTGCAACAATGCAGTTTTCATGAACACTCCTATCCACCACTGTGTAAATATTAGCAGTATATTGCCTAGTGCATGTTATTTTACTGACAGACTTGGTCAGGCTGTACTTAGTTAGAATGATTTGCTCATGAAAACTGTGTTTCTGCATACCCGTAGTTTACCCTCATCACCGCCATGATGATGACGTGCTGACTTCTGCTGCAGGCAATATCACGCCCACTGTGGAGCTGAATGCGCTGGCCATGAAGAGGGGCGAGCCAGCTGTGTACACCTTTGTGGAATCGCCTCACGGTGGCGGCCCACAGCAACACAATCCCTATCTGCCCAATCCCAACCACTACTTCAATAACCGTGGCATGTATAACCAGGTGAGAATTATTTCTGTGTGTTAAGTGACTTCCAAGTTTTCTCACCTCAGATGCCCATCTCCAGCTTACCCTTCCTTGTGTTCTAGAACAATTTTGTCTTGATATGATCAGTGCTGTTGCATATTTGTCATTTTATTAATGGATGAGGAAGTTTCGGAATCTTCGGAGTTGGTGATTTATTAAAAATGGCTTTATTTCTTTTTTCAGTATTTTGTTTTATTTCCACATTCTATAAATTTTATTTTCAAAAACCACCCTCAGGCTGTGGTCCCAAAAAACAGACTGCAATCTGTAGTAGCTGCCTATTTACATTGTGCAGTGATGGAAAGGGCTTACTTTTGTGCAGCAAGATTCCTTGTGAAAATTCCTCTTGTTTCCAGGAATAATTTTTCTCTGCTTCTATTAGACACCGTTCAGTTTTTTACTGTCGTGGGTTGTTAAGAATTTTGTATGTTGGTATAAATAACAAGTGGATGATGTAAGGGGTATTCCTTTACCCCAGATTTGAGAATGAACAGGATTCTATTGATCTGATGGTAATCGGCAGTTTGGTAGTAGTTCTTGAGTGTGATATTAACACACATAGGTTATGCACCAAGCTACGTTTCATGAGCCTAGAGTTTTGTGATTTGTAGTTTTATCAAGCTCCTCAAAATGTTTGTAAAACAATAAGTTCTGTCTCGTCCAAGAATAGGGACATCACTTTTAGGTACGCGGAAGCCTTATCAGACTTTGCAAATCTAAAATTAAGAGTTAAGAGAACAAGGGAGAATGGACATAAAATAGGAGTTAGGATCTCGGCTGACTCGGCTGATTAGTGCTGTTTGGCTCAGGTAACTTTGTGTAGAGAACTATATTGCCTCTCGCAGCTTTGTTGTGCCCTGGCCAGCAACATTTGTACAGTGATTCATACTCAGTCGTACTATCAAACTGGTACAATATTGGCTCAGTGTACAACCGGTTTTGAGGATCAGGAACCACCCTTGTTACTTGAGCATCAGTTTTGTCATGTGTTGAACCACAGAAAAGAAAGTGTGTTTTGCGTTTAATTTTAGTAGCTGAGTGGACTGATGATGGAAATTGTGTAGCCGTTCTTAAAGTAGTGAAATCAGCTTGAGATTTTCACAACAGGTAAGAAGTTCAGATTAAGCAGGATGTTTGTGTACTGAACCGTCAGTTAGACTGGGACCACCACACACCAGGACGGAGTTTGGTCCAGTAGTGGAGACTTGAATTCAGCATAATCTTCGGGGAAAGCAAGCCGATGGTTCATGTAATAAACATTTCTGTGTGCTAAGAAGTATATCAAGAATATTACAGGAATATTTATTAAACCAACTATTCAATACATTCCACAATTTATGTGGAATGTATTGAATTTTTGCAGTCTCTTTATTTCCACTGTAAATTTGTAATTTGTGGAATGTATTGAATAGGTGGTTCAATAAATATTCCAGTCATATTCTTGATATAAAGTCACTTTCATTACAGAACAATTGAGAATAATAACTTGTAATGCTAAGAAGTAACACCATTACAGTTTTTTAGTAAAGAACAGATCACATTCTCACTCCACAGTTCAAGCAGCAGAGACGGCTATAATCAGACGGTCTTCTTCACAGATGAAAAGATTTTTGCAATTGAGGGATCTTTTAAACTTCTAAACTTATTCCTCAAGCTCATGAGACTTGAGAAAGCCCTTAGGATCATGAGGGATCGTCCTTTCTTTATCATTGTTTGGTGAGGAGTATCATATGACAGTACCGCCAAGCTCTACTTCTTCGAGAAAAACATGAATACCCTTCTATCAGGACACTGTGTTGGAGCTAGTTGGGAAGCCGTCAAGCTACATTTCTCCAGCTGAGTGGCTATCCAGCAGCCCTGACCTCAATCCATTAGACTAAATGCTATAGGCAGTTCTTAAAGGAATAGTGTGCAAGAAGAGAAACCCCCAAAATGATTGAATATTTAATGTTTGAAATACTTGCAACTAACATAATATGTTATAGGGAAATTAAAATATCTTTAAAATTGTGCTGGGATTATTGTATAACTTTATAATAGTATTTATGGTAGCACTATGTATATTTAATTAGTCACAAATGTTATGTTGCAGTGGCCATCAAAACTGTAATCCGCATTTGTAATATAATGTTCAAGATGTCAATCTTCCCTCTGAATATTTGATATTCTGATGATTTGTCCACCAATCATACTCGCCTATTCTAAGCCTAAACTTAAGCATGCATATCCCTTTCATTTTATTTTGTCATGTAGCTTTTATAATTGCAGCGTGTTTGCTTTTTTTTTTTTGCTCTGTTTGAATGAAAATGAGGTGTGATGGAAATGTGGTAGTTACCAGGTTGAGCTTCATGTATTCAGTCTAATTTGTTGAATTTAGTCAAAATGAGTAAGGAAGAGAGAAGGAAATTGCGAGACCACCTTGACTCTAGATTACCCTAACTAGAATGTAAAGCACACTACTTCAACCAGTAAACGGTGGTAATAACCTTTTGCAGTCTCTTGATTTCCACTGTCTTGGCCTGACAAATATGAGGCCTGTTCAGAAAATAACACGTGTGGGGACTTAAATTGCAACCTAGGTAGCTGTGCCTCCTTCGGAGTACACAACTTGGCAGTGATGTGTGAGCTGGCACTTCGGCTCGGTGGAGGCTCCAGATGTTTCTCCAATAAGTCGGTTTCCTAAAATTTTATTTCAAATATATCAAGAACTCAAGACAATGCCAGCGGTTCACAGTTTAGCCCTCCCAATGCATAACAGTGAAGTAAAAAAAATTGCTCTGAACACTTTCATATTTAACCTGACCTCTTGTGCGTTCTTTGGTCTCTGCAAATACTTTCCATCTCTCTCTCTCTCTCTTTTTTATTTATAAGCTGAAGTGAATGTTGGTACGCTGCTCGTAACATTCAGCCATCTCGACAGTTGCAACACCAACTGCACCTGTTGAGAGAGAACTAATTGTTCAAGAAATGCACTGCAAATAGCTTCTTCCTTTTTTTGAAAGGATAAGTGGTGTCAGATGAGGAATATGGACTAAGAAGGGAAGCAGCATTTATTCAGTGTAAGAGAGAAATGGAAAGGCTTCCCCATCACGTGGAAGATGTTACCAGGTCACCACTGCAAGATTTTAATAAGCCAATTTTAAATAGTTTTATTGTAACTTATTATGGCTTATTTTCCACTGCAGAAGACTCTAAAATGGGTTGAAATCTGTATGGATAATGTTAGATATATAATCTTCATAGATGTAATAGGCTATATTATGAAGTATGAATAGCATTGTTTACTTTTGAATTGGTCATTGAAGGGACTTGAAGCTGCCGCTTCCACAAGCAGGCAGTGAGACATAGAAAGCGAATACGGGCTGGTGCTTGAGAATGCTCATTGTTGCAATGTAGAACTGCTGTAGCACATCATCTCCTCTTGCATTTCAACGTCTTTTAACAAAATTGAGAAAGGATTATGACTAGGGAGCGGATTTTTATGTGCTAAAAATGTGAAAAATATTTATTTTTTTATGTGCTCAAAAACTTTTAAATGATTTTCCTTTAAATATAACTACTTATGCTCTAGAAGTAAATAAGTATAACGTTTTGTATTAGAATATGGTGCTACCAAACGTGCTCCTTAAGGCAAATTGGTGTCTGTGTATGGAAACGTGCAGTATGGTATATTAATTTTCGATATGCCAGAGTAGACATTATAAATCGCACCCTCAGAACAAGACTGTCGTAACTACCAAATCACTGTTTTAAGTAAATTGCGATAAAAGATTTCGAAATGCGCTTCAAAGTTCAGGGTTTTTAAGAAGAGACTAGAATTTTTTTACTCACACTTGTATATCAATCTGGCACCCGGAAATGTAACTGTTTACCTTCAATGTATAAAAATAAACAACAAACTATAGTTACAACAGTTTGTGTTGGTATATTGTTGAAATGAAAAAGTTACATCCGTCATACAATACGGTAGGAAATGCACAGAAGTGAGTTGAGACATCGTGAGGATTTAAATTGTGTTATTAAAGTGAATAATATTACAATTCATATGTTCTAATATTAAATGGGCTATAAATGCTTAAAATAAAAAGAATAAATAGTATTATAAAATTTAGTTTGTGAAACTGACAATGATGGGTAAAAAGCATAATACGCTCTTGGTATTATTTTTCCATCACACCATGACATTAGCTCTTTCTTCTTTTAAGCCACGATACACGGTTGGCGTGTGTAGGCAGGGTTTATTGGATGTGTTCGAGTTGACCTTTCCCTTTGACGGCCCCTAGTATTAATGAAATTGAACTTTTCGCACTCGAAGTCTGTCTTGTAGCATAGAGTATACTTCTGGCCCTTTTCAACTTTCAACACTCTAATTTCATTCCATTTGACTGATTCCCCTTTTATCACTGTAAAATACAACATCTTTACACTATATGGATTTGAGATAATCATAGACACAGGATGAAATTTTTATTGCTCCTTTCTTACCAGATGCTTCATTCCAAAGGTAGCAGTAACCTTTTGGTTTGCATTATCAAAAATTGTGAAATTGTGCTTTGAGATGGCAAATTATCGGTGTCAACATGCATCAGATGCGAGTTTGAAGCATTCACTTCTGCTCTCTCAATTGCACTAATACAACATTCGCCAGAAGAAATATGACATAGTAACAGTCGTCTACTTGGGAATGCACGTTTGCAATCTCGACAGGACGTCATTGCATCTGTATCGCTTTGTTGAATTTTACTCGCTACGCAATTGCAACTTGCCAGTGCCTTGGTACAATACTGTCTTTCTATAGAAAGCATAACACTGTCAACACTATACAGACAATAATAATGCGCCCCATACACGACGACTTACGACAGTTTGCCAGTATGTACCTCTACAAAACGTTCTACAGGAAGACTGTCGTAATAGTTATGACAGTTTATCAGTACCTATCAAAAACCTAAAAACTGTTGTTTGTGTATTTTGAATGGTATGGTATGACTTACAGTTACAACAGTTTTAATGTTCGATAGAGGACAAAATATCAGTTTTTAATGTGTTCGTAACTCAAAATTCAACTTTTGGGAGTTACGACTGTCTTGTTCCGAGGGTGCGAAAAATGGATATTTTTAAAAAAGGTAATGTTTTGGTTTAAATATGGCAAAAAGATACTTAACTTTGAAAAAATGGTACCAATTCGTACTCGCCCATCACACGCTGGAATATTAGTTGCTAGAAGTAGTCTCAGAATTGCAGTAAACAACAAAGGTCATCTCCAAATTGTCCATCACAAATGCATGCCGATTATCTCTAAAGAACTCCTTATACTGCGAAAACGATTGCTCCACATCACA